>NC_133235.1:32829188-33006688 GCF_040436345.1 Pagrus major
TTTTCCTTTTCAAAACTAGCGTCAAACATGTCCCTTTATGACCTTGTTTTGTGAGTATATGTACAGTTGCAGTCAAAAGTTGAGAGTAAAGAAAACGTACATCATGGCAGGTTTCAGTTCCAGTGATTTCTACAGTTCTCCTTTTTCTGTGATGGAATGAGTGCAACACAAACTACTTTATCACGAGAAACATTCATGAACTTTGCTTCAAATCTGAATCTGGGTCTTGACCAAAGACCAAATCTGCTGGCTCAAAAATATACATACAGTAATTCTAACAATCAGTTTCTGTGATTATAGAAAGTTGTGTGAATCCGGGTTTCTTTGTATCATGGCCTCTTAACTTCTTCTGAGTGATTTTATGATTGATGTTGCTGGTCTTGTGTGATACAGCCACTAGACTCAGACACAAACACTACAATGGAAAAGTCTAAAGAGCTCAGCATTGATCAGAAAGAGCACATTATTGATCTGAACAAGTCAGGAAAGTCACTTGGAGTCATTTCCAATCTGTTTGGAGGTGAGAAGGCCTTTAACTTCAACAACACCATACTCCCTGTCCAGCATGCTGCTGGTAGTATGATGCTGTGGGGCTGGTTTGCTGTCAGTGGATCTGCTGCTCTAAAGAGAGTAAATGGAAAAATGAAGAAGGAGGATTACAAATTATTCAGGAAAGCCTAAAATCATCAGCAGAAGTGAACCCTTATTTGTGACTGCTTCCATTATGCTTATTAGTCATTGATTATTTTTGGAAGTTTTCAAGATGTGTTGCAATGCAACAACTTCTCTTTCACTTTCACTTTCACATCTGTGAAGGGTTTCCGAGAAATGGTCCCACTGTTACGAAGGCATTAATTATGTTAACCTCAGCTCCAGCCCTACACAGGCAGGCGTGTTCCCTGTATATATACAGCAGCCGCAGACTAAGCTGAAGCAGAACTCGCCCTCCTTTCCTGAATCAGAGACAATCTGAGCGGTAAGTTGCTGAACAGCTGTTAGTTCCTTCTTTCATATGTTCTGGTGTTTATGTGATAGTGAGGATTTTAGTCTTATAAAAATTGTTGCATAGTATAACAAATACACTCTTGTCAATTGTGGCAGTGAGGTTAATGCACAGCACAGAGGTGAGACTCGTTATATATACAGGTGCATAAAAAAAAATGTAGTACCATGGAAAAGTTTTGTTTTGTGATAAATAGCACTGCAGGTAAGAGGAAAAACATGTTGTTTTTGTCCCTTTTAAGATTTTTCCGATTTTTTAAAAAATTGGCTGCCCTCAACTCACAAGTTCAGACCAGCAGCCACCATCTTGTTGTGATTACATGTCAATACTTACCAGGAAGTGTATCACTGCGGCAGTCGTACAGCATCCCCAGGCTGAACGGCCGGCCGAGCGCTGCCAACTCCATCGTTCGCTGCAGGGTCCATCCCTAGACCAGAAAAAACAGAAAGTATTTACTTCACTTCTGTGACTGTCCTGCTGTCCAAACCTCATAATGCTAATTTCAATGATTTGTGTGTTTTCCCGTTTAAAGACTATTTGATTTGCTGTGTATTAAGAAACTTCCTTAACATTTGGGCCAACAAACTGATACAAATCCAAACTAGAAAAAAATAAAAGGCTCTTTTTCATCATTTATGAAAAGTCACGTTTGTTTTTTACCTGATGATTATTATTATTTAATTTAGAGGTGAGACTACAGGTGCATTTAAAAAACAATGTAATCCCATGGAAAAGTTTTTTTTCTGTAATTTATTTTTAAATGACAGAATCATTACGTGTTCAACACAATATAATAGACAGAGCTTTTATAAATTTCTAAATCACAATTAGGACTATGTATAATGTCCTTTATACTTGCATTTGTATATGGCAGCAGTTTATGGATCTCAACTTTTCTGACAGTGTATGTATATAATAATAATAATAATAATAATACATTTTATTTGTACAGCGCTTTTAAAAACTCTCAAAGACACTTTACAAGAATGGAATACATACAAGAATACATAAAATCAAGTGCATGGTGCATAAACTCAAGTGCATAGTGCGATAGAGGAGAAATATGTAGTAAAAAGAACAGTGTATGAGGATATGGATCTGTGTAGGTTTTTGGGAGAACAGGTTGAGTACAGCAAACTGCTACAGGTGCAGATGAAAAGCGAGTTTGAAGAGGTGGGTTTTGAGTAATGACTTGAAGGTGGATGAGTCTGGGCAGTCACGGATGTGTTTGGGGAGGGAGTTCCAGAGGGAGGGGGCAGCAATGGAGAAGGCTCTATCCCCCCAGGTACGGTGCTTGGTCCTGAGGGGGGGTGAGAGAAGGTTAGCGTCTGAGGATCTGAGGTTTCGAGAAGGAGTGTGGTGGTGGAGCATGTCCATGAGGTAGGGAGGGGCCTGGTTGTGGAGGGCTTTATGGGTGAGTAGGAGGAGCTTGAAGTTGATTCGGTGAGGGACAGGGAGCCAGTGAAGGTTTTGGAGTACGGGGGTGATATGTTCACGGGAGCGGGTGTGGGTGAGGAGGCGGGCAGCAGAGTTTTGGATGTATTGAAGTTTATTGAGGACTTTGGAAGATGAGCCATAGAGGATGCTGTTGCAGTAGTCCAGTCTTGAAGTGATAAATGCGTGGATGAGAGTCTCAGCTGCAGAGAAGGAGAGTAGTGGGCGGAGGCGGGCAATGTTTTTTAGATGGAAGAAAGCAGTTTGGGTGAGGCGGCTGATGTGCTGTTCGAATGAAAGAGTACTGTCCATGATGATGCCAAGGTTACGGATGGAGGGAGAGGGAGACAGGTTGATGTTGTCAAAGCTGAGGGTGAAGTTCTGGGTCGATGTGGTGAGATGTTTTGGGCCAATGAGTATGATTTCAGATTTGTCACTGTTGAGTTTGAGAAAGTTTTTTTGCAGCCAAGATTGTAGTTCTGACAGGCAGTTTGTGAGGGTAGAGTGGGTGGCAGGGGTGATGGATTTTGTGGAGATGTGGAGTTGGATGTCGTCGGCATAGCAGTGAAAACGGAGACCATGCCGACGGATGATGGAGCCAAGGGGTAGTAGATAGATGATGAAGAGGAGTGGACCGAGCACTGAGCCCTGGGGGACGCCTTGAAGCAGGGGGGCAGTGGAGGAGGAGCAGTTGTTGACATGGATGAACTGTTGTCTGTCTGAGAGGTAGGATTTGAGCCAGGAGAGAGCGGAGCCAGTGATGTTGAGAAATGTTTGTAGGCGGGACAGGAGGATGGAGTGGTTGATGGTGTCGAAGGCTGCAGTGAGGTCAAGGAGGATGAGTATACTGAGGTGGCCGGAGTCTGAAGAGAGGAGGAGGTCATTGGTAATTTTCAGGAGAGCGGTTTCGGTGCTGTGTTTGGGGCGAAATCCAGATTGAAAAGGTTCGTATAGTTCATGAGAGTGGAGGTGGGTTCGGATTTGTGAGGCGACAACACGTTCCAGAATCTTTGACAGGAAAGGGAGGTTTGAGATGGGACGGAAGTTTGAGATGATGTCAGGATCCAGGCCGGGTTTTTTGAGGATGGGGGTGACAGCGGCCAGTTTGAGGGATTCGGGGACAGAGCCAGAGGAGAGGGAGGAGTTAATAATGATGGCGATTAATGGGGAGATTGTAGGGAGGCAGGATTTCACGATGGAGGATGGGATAGGGTCCAGAACAGAAGTCGAGTTTTTTATCTTGGTGATAATGGGGAGGAGTTCCAGGGGAGAGACAGGGGTAAACTGTGACAGAGGTTGAGTAGTGGTGGTGGTGGTGGGGGGGGTGAGAGGTGGAGAGGCTGACATGGGGGGGGGAGTGCGTAGTTGGTTGTAGATAGTGTCAATCTTAGACTGAAAGGATGCCAGGAAGGAGTTGCGTTTGTTGACTGTGAAGGAGGTGAGGGTGTTGTCGCAGGGTTTGAGGAGTTTGTTGATGGTGGAGAAGAGAGTCTTGGGGTTGTTGGAGCCAGAGTGAATAAGCTGAGAGTAGTAGGTGGACCGTGCAGCAGTGAGGGCGTTTTTGTAGTCTGAGAGGTGGTCTGTGTAAATGTTGAGATGGACTGTGAGACCGGTTTTCTTGTAGAGTCTTTCAAGCTGGCGTTTACGGATTTTCATTTGACGGAGTTGGGGAGTGTACCAGGGAGCTGAGTGGGTGAAAGAGACTGATTTGGTTTTGAGGGGGGCCAGGTTATTGAGGCAGAGGGACAGTGTGTCATTGTAATGGTTGACCAGGTCCGTGGGGTTAAAAGTTAAAGGGGGGGTGGACAGTGTGTTGGCCAACAAGTCAGAAAAAGCTGAGGGGGAGATGGATTTAATGTTCCTGAAGGTAATGTTGCGTTTGAGTTTTGGGGGACGCAGGGGGGTGATGAAATCCATGATGATGGCCAGGTGATCAGAGATCTGTAGGTTGAGGCTGGAGAGTTTATTAAGGGTGAGACCGGCAGAGCAGACTAGGTCCAGGATGTGGCCGCGACAGTGGGTGGGGAAGTTGACATGCTGAGTGAATTGAAGGCAATGAAGCAGTTCCAGGAGGTCTGTTGCACTTTTGGAGTTAGGGTCATCGATATGGATATTGAAATCACCCAGCAGCAGAATTGAGGGGGATATGGCGGATAGCTGGGTGAGGAATTCGGCGAGGTCTGAGAGGAAGGAGTGGTTTGGTTTGGGGGGACGGTAGATGATGGTGATGACCAGGGGGGTGGGACCAGGCAGTTTGAGGGCAATATGTTCGAAAGACTGAGCAGGAGGGATGGAGATAGTGGATGCAAGGAAATTTTTCTTGAAGATGGCAGCAACGCCACCACCCCGTCCGTCAGGGCGTGGTTTGTCAATGTAGGTGTAGCCAGTGGGTGTGGTCTGATTTAGGGAGAGGTAATCGAGAGGTTTGTGCCAGGTTTCGGTTAGACAGAGGAGGTCGAGTTTATTTTCAGTGATTAGTTCATGTAGGATGGCACTTTTGTTGGTCAGAGAGCGGGTGTTGAGTAGGACCAGTTTGAGGTGTTTTTGGATCTGAGTCGAGGAGGGGGTGGCAGGAGTGCAGTGTATGGGGAGCAAGTTGTTGTTTTTCTTCATAGTCCTGGATGTACAGCATGGGCGGGGTGGTCTCTGTGTTATGATGGATTGTATGGGGAATGTTTCAGGTGGGAGGGATAATGACTGGTTGGGTCGTACGGGGGCGCTAGTGAGCTGGACAGTGGTCTGTGCCTCTGCTGGCGAGGGATGAGGAAGAGTGTCGGTGAAGGGGGTGTGTGGTGTATATACATATATATGTGTGTATATATATACATATATATGTATATATATACATATGTGTATATATGTATATGTGTGTGTGTGTATATATATATATATACATATACATAAACATATATATAGATATATATATACATATATATATATACATATACACACATATATATATGTATATATATGTATATATGTGTGTGTATATATATATATACATATACATATATACATAAACATGTATATAGATATATATATACATATATACATATATATACACACATATATATGTATATATATATATATATAAAAATATATATATATGTATATATGTGTGTATATATATATATATATATATATATACATATACATATATACATAAACATATATATACATATATATATACATATATATACACACATATATATATGTATGTGTATATATATATATATATATATATATATATATATATATATATATATATTACATGAAGATTTTTGCTCAGTGTTATGGTCATACTGAAGACCTACTAGTAACAGAATAGGCACCCAGTAGTTAAATAATAACTAAGGTATATATTCTTTGAAAGATCCTGAATTGTGACGCCCTTATTTCTTAACTTCACATCTTGTTCTCATGCACCTACATATATGTATTGGTACATACTGTACTGGCACACTGTTAGTCCAAGTCTGTTAGTCCAGACTGTGATCTAAAGCGTTACCAGTATTGTTACTCACGGCTGATATTCTTCTACATTTACAGAAGAAACAGAGTAAAGTGTGCAGGAGTAGGCAGTTTAGTGATGATGACATTTGCCAGTTTAATGTCATTCTCTTTCCGTCTCAATTCTCCTTCTTATCTAACTTACAGCTAACTTACATGAATACCTGTTGTATTGTTGTGGACCTTATCTTGTTGAAAGAGGAATCAAACACTGCTTACATCAGTTTTCAGGATAGAGAGCTAATTAGCTGGTCAGGTGCAGCACATTAAAAAGATCATTAATGTACCTGCAGATGTCTGTCTGTGCAGAAAGGATGACTAAATGTGAATAAAAGTCAGACTTTCAAATAGGAATAGGTCCATCAAAAGTAACTTCCTCTTTTTGTTTTAGGAATTTGGAGAACGAGGTGTAAATCCAAAGCAGCACTTTGAAATATCAGCATCAGATTCTGAGCTGTGCGACTGGACTGAGAACAGTCAACAGAGGTTTGTCTTAATTCATTTCCATTATCTGTTTTCTTCTGTTTCTTTGTATTTAATGTGAGAGTGTCAGGGATGTCAAGACGGAGCACGGAGCAAAACTGTAGAGGAGCCGTTCCGCAACGTACATGCAACCAGTGGCATCACCAGGTCTAACATTTACTTGGTGTTAATGCTCTCTCATCTCATGTGTTCCCATGGATGGTGGTCCTGCTTGAGTTCTATTATAATTATTATTATTATTATTATTATTGTTATTACTGTTATAATTATTACTATTCATATCTCAATTAGTAAAACTTTACTACTGTTGTGGCTGCTGAGTCCAGTTCTAATCCAGGTTCCTGTCTCTTAAAAGGCAGTTTCTTCTCAACACTGTTGCCTAGTGCTTGCTCATGGGGGAAATGTTTGGTCTCTGTCAATACATTAATCAATGAGTATGGTTTAGACCTGCTCAATTTGGAAAAGCGTCATGAGATGACTTTTGTTGTGAAATGCCGCTATACAAATAAAGATTGATTGACTGATTGATGCTGTCAGGGATTTTATGGTTCCAGCACAAACTGTGGTCACACCTAATATTCAGTAGCCTGTGGGTTGTGAGTTGGGGCCTCCGTGGATCCCCTACAGATCTTTGATTGGTGTGTTGGGATGATGTTGGGATCTTGGGAACTTGGAGGCCAGGTTAACACCTTGAAGTCTTTGTCAAGTTCCCTGGGTGTTACAGTGTGTTGGCACACATCATCCTGCCATGTTTGCTGGACCCAACGTTTTCCAGCCGAACATTGCATTGTAAAAAGATGATCAATGATATACTCTTCACACATCAGTGGTTTTAATGTTGACCGGCATATATATCTATATATATACACATATATATATATATATATATACACACATATATATATATACATATATGTGTATATATATATATATATATATATATATACATATATATATATATATATATATATATATATATATATATACATATATATATATATGTATTACGTTTATAATTTTCAGGGAGAAAGAAGTAGATCTAGAATATGAACAAAACAGTTTTACCAAAATAAAAAATGTACAGTCTGTGTGCAACAGGACCCAAGTTACAAAAAATGATCAGCGTTTTATCAGATTAATGTCAACGATGGAGGAAAGAAAAGACTCAGACAAACATATTGAAGTTCATTGCTCTGTGTGACATTTTGCAAACATTCAAGTCAAGACACCAAATCACAATACATGTCATTCAGGCATTCAGGGCTGTGTGGTTTGTCCCGTTTGTCCTAGTGGTGTTGCCTTACCTTGCTGTCCACTTGGCGAATTCGCTCAACCAATTATATTCGGGATACAATGGTGATTGGCATGCCCCCCAGGCCCGCCCCCCAGGCCCACCCCCTTGCTGACAAAAACCGCCCACTAACAAAAATCACTCGCGCGCGAGCAGGGGAAAGTATTGCGAGTGGACTCTGCGCACGCTCGAGCTGTTTTTCTCCTCGCAGGCTACAATATTGCTTGAGGGGGCAGAGATGCAGGATACAAAATAGCTCACGAGTGCTTTGAAAGCGCTCGGAAAAAAAAAATGTGCGTGCGGATCCAGTTTGCGCGCGAGCAAGTCTCATTGCTGGCGCGCAGTTTATGTCAGTATTCTAATAGAATAGAATAGATAGAATAGAATAGATATACTTTATTGATCCCAAGCTGGGAAATTAAGGTGTAGCAGCAGCATTACACACAGAGACAAATGACAAGACAGTGAAATAAAGAGAACATCCTAGACATATTAACATAACAATATAAAATGTAATATAAAAAATGTATATATACAAAAAATATGTATAAAAATGTATAAATGAGCAATGTTGGTGTATACACAAGCAGTATTAATTGTAGTGCAACATAAAGTATAAGGTGCAGTGAACAGATGAGGTGCAGAACAGTGTAAAAACATATAAAGTGCGTAGAGACTGTATGTTATGACCAGAGTTTCAGCTGTTATTATACAGTGTGATGGCATGTGGCAGGAAAGATTTCCTGTATCTGTCCCTTCGACAGCGGAGCTGAAGCAGCCTGTGAGAGAAGGTACTCCGCTGTCTGTCTACTGTGTGATGGAGAGGGTGCTGATCATTGTCCATGATGGATAAAAGTTTCTTCAGCGTTCTCCTCTCCACCACGGTCTCAAAAGAGTCCAGCCTGAGACCGAGTACGGAGCCAGCCTTTTTGATGATTTTATCAAGTCTGTTAGTGTCGCTGGCTCTGATGCTGCTGCCCCAACACACAGCAGCAAAGAAAATTGCTCCGGCAACAACAGACTGGTAGAAGATCTCCAACATCTTGCTGCACACGTTGAAGGATCTCAGCTTCCTCAGGAAATAGAGTCTGCTCATCCCCTTCTTGTACACAGCCTCGGTATTAGTTTTCCAGTCCAGTCTGTTGTCTATCACCACTCCCAGGTACTTGTAGTCATCCACCTCTTCCACCACCTCCCCCCTGATCCGTAGTGGCTGTGAAGGCATCTTCTTCCTCCTGAAGTCAATCACCATCTCTCTGGTCTTGTTGACATTCAGCCTCAGGTGATTCTGTTCGGACCACTCAACAAAGTTGTCTACCAGTGTCCTGTACTCCCCCTCCTCTCCCTCTCTTACACACCCGACAACAGCTGAGTCGTCAGAAAACTTCTGCAGGTAACACGACTCAGAGTTGTACTGAAAGTCAGTGGTGTATAAGGTGAAGAGGAAGGGAGAAAGCACAGTTCCCTGTGGAGCTCCTGTATCACTGACCACCACATCAGACAGGACACTGCCCAGACGGACAAACTGTGGCCTGCCTATCAAGTAGTCAGTAATCCAGGAGATCCATGCGTCGTCAACACCCATCACCTGCAGCGTCTCACCCAGTAGCAGAGGTTGAATGGTGTTGAAAGCACTGGAGAAATCAAAGAATGTGATCCTCACAGTGCCTCCTCCACCATCCAGATGCATATGGGCTCGTTGCAGCAGGTAGATGACAGCATCATTGACTCCTAAATAGGGCTGATAGGCAAATTGCAAAGGGTCCAGATACGTCCTCACCTGTGGCCTCAGCTAGGCTAAGACCAGTCTCTCCAGGACCTTCATCACATGAGATGTGAGGGCGACTGGTCTGTAGTCTGCCGGGTCGGATGGTCTCGACTTCTTGGGGACTGGAACCAAGCAGGATGTCTTCCACAGCAGGGACTTTCTCCAGACTCAGGCTCAGGTTGTACAGATGTGCCAGTACAGGAGACAGCTGGCTGGCACAGGTCTTCAGGATCCTGGGTGTGATGCCATCAGGGCCTGCAGCCTTTCGCTGGTGTAGTCTTTCCAGCTGCCTCTTTACCTGGCCTGTAGTCACCGTTGGGAATATCCTATCCCCATATACGTAGCCTATCACATGTAGAAATTTGGATGTATCAGTGGTTTGGAGAAACATTAACTTCTTACATTATATCCTGCAGACTGGGCTGCTTTGAATCCATTTTCCTTCATACGAAAGGGTCACTTCCATTGCCAGCCTCCCTTATAGCCAACTGGCATAAAAACAACAAACACTTGACCTCCATGGCAAATATATCAAGGGGGGAAATTTCTTTTAATACTCTTATCAACATGGGAGTGGACAAATATGCTTGCTTTAATGCAAATTTATGTTTATTATTATTTCAACAATCCAAAGCAATGACAAATACTGTCCAGAATATTCTCCAGAATAACCTCAAGCCCAACAAGCAACAACAGACATACTGACCTGAATGTAACACTTAGTAATACTAACACAATGTAGTGTCCAACTTTACACTTGTAAAGGTTAACTACACAATGTTAATTGGCCTGCTAGCTCTTGAGGTGTATGGGCTGTCGTCCTCGAAAGGTGTCGGTGTGTAGTATGTTGATAAAAGATTCCGCGGAGGCAAGGCTGGGTGGATTTGACAGAGCAATCTTTATTGAAACAGATTTCAAGCCAGCGTCCGAACCAGAGTGTGCACTCCCTGGTATTCTCAAATCTTGGCAAAGTGATGCCCAAAATGCTTTGCCCTCTGCTCTATCAGAACTCCTCTCTGACCCTCAGTCTAAGGAGATCAACCAAAATCACCCCCGTTCTCTGGTGTGTGTGTCTTTTTAGAGTCTATTCGCTCAGGCCCGCCTATTTCTCTAATTGTTTACTTTTTGGGGAACTGAGGGCCCTCTATCCTGTGGGAAAAGGATGGGTCTGCATAACATCTCTCTCTCAAGGGAATATGTGTACATGGAGATGTGTGCGTTACTATGTTGATGTTAGTCTCTATATACTTAAATGGAAATGTGTACATTAAATCAACCCTGAACCTCTTCCTATGCTTAGATGGAAATGTATACATTGAACCTCTGAATTCCTCAGTCCTTGGTGTGGGCCTCTTCCTTTAGCTATTCTCTGAAGCACACTACAGAACTAATGTGTTGTTATCCTGAACATGAGACCTCTACATTGTCTCCTTCCCAAATATACTTAAAGGAAAGCATTTGATCCTGTCCCATCCTGTCCTGTCACTCAGAGCTCAGGAGGTATAAGAAACACTCAGACACTACACTCTCTGCATCAGCTGTGTGCTTGGCCAGCAAGTGATATTTGAGACTCGACGTACTCCGATGGTAACTCAGTTCACATCTACAGTAATTGCAAATAACTTTGTTCTTGTCGAGAGAACCATCTGGCAGGGCTTTGAAGCTGAACTTGCCATTCAAATTTCTGCTCAAGGAGGTTTGTTTCTGCTGCCATCGACAGCATTACTGCTGCATCGCTTCCTGATTTCCTAAACTATGGAGTGGGCTGAGGGTCATAGTGCGTGTCAAAAAAATGAACGGCGTTAAGAGGAATTTGCGTTAATGCGTTATCGCTTTAACTTTGACACCCTTAATATTTAATCAATAAAGTACAAATTCAGGAGGTTGTACTGGAATATTGCATGCTTGCTGAGACTCTGCTCTATCAACATATAACTTTAGATTTCTTAATAGTTAAAACATTTTTTCTTTTCAAAATTGAAACCTGTTTCATCCAAAGTCTCAAGAAGCCTCAGCCTCACTTCCCAGAGTGTCACTACTGTTACAGCTTTGTAATAGTCTTTGTATGGTGTTAGCAAGGTAACTGCTCGGTGCTTTTTTAAAGTTACACACAGCTGACAAGCAAATAAATTCCTGCAGCTTCACCATTTCTTTTTAACATGTAGTAGCCTTATCGTTATCTTCAGGGCATGTCTATCAAGTACAGTTACACATCCTGGAGCAAAAAGGGCTTGATATAACAACAAGGCTAATGCTAGCTGAGTTGCGCTGTGACGTTACAAATACAAAAAGCAACACACAAAACAACAGTTACCAGCACCAAACCTACTACTAGCTATTTACACTATCTGGCTTCATAACATTCACAAAGTCTGTCTTGGCTGCCTCTTAATGTTACAACATTAGTTCACTGTTGCCCCAGAGTAGGAGTAGTACCACTATTAGATTCGAAAGGCTGCTACAACTAAAAAATTAACAGCAAAACAAAATAAAACATTGCAAAATGTACAGCTTTCATGAAGTTAGGTCATCAACCAAGCTGCTTTCTGCATCAAAAGACTCCACATCTAATTTGAAGAAGCACCTTGAGGGATTACATTTTTTTATTGTCATGCTAAAGTGCTTGTTGTTAACTAATTACCTTAGCTGAAATTAACGATATGTATCACTAATTATAGTGATACATATCGACAACCTGGAGTAGTTAGTAATAAGTAATTAGCCACCTTGATTAGGTATTAGGGGTGCACGCGTGTAGATGTATTTGGTCTGAGCCAACTTGGCACAGACGTCACGGTTCGGTGCATCCAGTCATACGCAGATACATCTGACTGCTATGTGGCGAGGGCATATGTCAATGGGCGAGATTATAACTGTTCTGATCCACTCTCCAATCGAGTAAGTAGTGCTAAAAGCTGTTGAAAAGTACAAGAATGTAATCACATGTTGAACACGCTCTCTACAGACAGCATCACTTAGATGTGTCAATCACCAGAGGGGAAATAAATAAATAAATACATACAAACCAACTTCTCCCCACTGTTTTAAGCAGCCTCTAGGTGTGAAAGCAGACAGGACCGGACATCAGCGAAGTAATTAACATTTGCATTAGGGGTGGGAATCATAGGGTACCTCACGATACGATACGATACGCAATACATAGCCCACGATACCGATAATAGCTTGTCAATGTCAATCTGTAAATTAAATGTACAGAACTGTAGAACAACTATGAAAGCAAATTATTGTAAAAACATTTCTGTATAAAAGTCACATATGAAAATACAAATGTTAGTGCTTTGCAAGCTAAACTAACTTGTGTATGTAAACCTTGACACATTTTAGTGCTTCAACTTTTTAAAGCATGACAAACCTGTTTTGTGTATATCTGGACACATTTAACTGCTTTTCAACTTGTTTTATGTAAACCTGAGCACATTTCAATTCATGAGTGCACTTCTCTGAGTTGTGATTAGCACCGGTATGGGCCTCATGCAGCGCCCTTGTTTGTGGCACATAGGAGTGTATTTCCCACTCATTCATTTTCGACCACGCTGTACAGGCGGAGGTCCTTGCAAATAAACCCAGTGATGGACTTCGTAATACTGGCAGCCCTCAGGGACGAGAGAGGAAGCTTTGCGTTAAACATTGCCTTCACCGCTGCACCACTTACAGCGTGAGCATTAGAGATGGGATTTATGGCTCTTTGAGGGGAGCCATTCAAAAAACTGGCTCATTTGACTGATTTTTATATTTATTAAGTTTTAAGAAGCCAGCCTGGTGGTAACTCATTTTATCTTGGAAATAATCACTGGGAGGTTGATGGGGTGAGATTTGGAACAAAATAATGCAAAATTAGATATCCCACCAATATCTGAGTTTGAATTATTCTGAAATATTGATTATAACCTCATTTGACATGTGTGGACTAGATTTTAAAGTCTGATCTGGATTCATTGTAAATATTCCACAAGGTTGCGCCATATGACTCTGCTTTGACAGTGACATCACTATTGCCTGAGTCAGTTGGCTCTCTTCTCACCTCTGCCACTTTCACTGTTGGGTGTTGTGTTTTCAAGTGTCTATGCAAATTATTTGTTGAACCGGACTTAAAAGAAATATTTTTCTGACAAATATTGCATTTTGCCTTACTGTCTTCCACAAGAGAAAAGTGCATCCAAATGCTGCTCCGTTTCCTTTGGCTCATTTTGTCCAAACAACAACGTCACAACAGACTGACTGTCCTCCTCCTAATTAATATACAGTTCCCATCGTTCATGTTAACGAGCCGTTCAAAAGAATCGGTTCGTTCGTGAACGTCACAACACTAGTGAGCATTAGCCACTTTCTCAACAAGCAGATCAGAGTGGAGGCATTGCAAGCGGCCATGAAACCATGGAGTAGCGACACGGGGGAGTCAAATTGGCAGGGAAATCTGTTTAGAGCTGCTTATTCTTTTAATTAAAATATTAATGTTCCAGCGGATTGATACGAGTAGTGCATCAGAAAGGATGACGATCGATATTTTGTCCCACCCCTAATTTGCATCATGTTTACATTTGTTTTTTTATCAGCCCCTCAGAAAAATTTGACTTATGTCAGATTTATGTTCACTGTCTACTGTTTAATACACTTAGAAGCAAGGTGAGGCAGCTTTTGGTTTCTACCCTCTCCACCTGTGGAACAAGCTTCCTGAATACCTGAGGTCTGCTAAAACTGTCAGCTTTTTTCTAATGTCTTAATTCAGTGGAACAAACACTACTGCACTACTGTAAGATGAAAATTAATGAAAAGTAACCTTGACTTATGCTTTCGGGATTTTTGTCCTGTTGTACGGAAAATTGTACTGAATTGTTACCCCTGTACCGAGGTATGTGCCGTACCATGACTTCTGTGTACTGTTACACCCATATTAGTATTCCAGTCTGCTAGCGAGCTGGCTGCTGGCTTGTTACCATTAGTGGCAGAGAAGCTGGCTGGCTGGTTGGTTAATGTGGCTAACTGTCAAGCTAATGAGTGAGGAGTGACAAAACAATGGCAAAATAAAATCTGTTTATTGGCGACACATGATAAGACACATAATTCTCATCAGATTGTTTAGATGTGTCTGGAGGCCCTAAACTGCTGCAGTTGTAGTCAGTATGTAGTATTTAGTAACATTAGTGCTCTTTGTGACCTGGTGAGAACAGTAAAGACATCTCTCCAGTCAAATACTTGTTTTTTTAAAGTGTTACTGTGGCAAGAAAAATAAATGTAGAATGAATGTTTTGTACTTATATATTTTTCTCTGGAGACAGTCATAAGGTCGTTCCCAGAAACACGTATTAACTACGTTCTGAGTGACCCAGAAAAATGGGCTCAACAAGACGATTTTGAAGTATTACGAAAGTAATTAAAAGTAATTAGAATATGTTTCTTAACTTGAGCAATTAAATTTAATGATGACAAACATTTTCAATATTGCCTGCCTAAACTATAAATGTTGCTGGCAGATTGTAAGTCATTACTGGGTATATTACTGTCTTTCAATGAACAATACACTTACAAAACAGGAAGAAATACGTGATAGAAAATTCCTTGTTTCCAGACTGAAAGAACATGACTCCATGCAGCTTTTTGCTGTTTGCATCAGACTTTGGACACTTCACCTCCTCGGAGATGCTTTCCTCAGCAGTGACTATTAACACAAGATAGTTAGTGTAAATTATAAATGGGTAATGTTTTCAATATATCAGTGTTCCCAACAATGCTTATCAAGACACACGAGGTCTTAGAATATGATTACTGTACCATAAACACAACTATGCACACTAAGGCACTTTGTCCTTTCTTGTATTGTAGGAGTTTTGGAGATAATCCAGCAGCTTTTCGAAAGGTCAACAACTCTTGCTTCCTAAACCAGATGACTGGGCTAAGAACAGCCAACAGAGGTTTGTTGTCATTCATCGTCAGCACTGTTTTTTGTTTTTTGTTATTAAGTTAAGTATTTTAACTGCACAGGTTAACTCCTGCAGACCCTGCATCGTAGCTGCTAGATTGAACCAAACTCCAGAAGTGAACTGATTCAAATTGCTGAATTTGACATCAACAAAGCTTAACATTTAACATCAATTGGCTGCCTATCAGCATGATCTGAAGCTCTCTAATAGGATATTTATTACTTTGATGCTCTCTGACTCATGTAGACTCTTACTTAAGAGAGTATCATTGTTTTATTTGATTTGGTGGATTTTCTGTCCATTACAGTATTAAAATCATACCTGTCATTGTCTGTGGGAGAAAACAAGCTCACAAAGTTTATTAACCATCCAGCACCAGAGCAACTGTTGCATGATTATAATCTGCAAACATCAAAACAAATTGGTATACTGTCATGGTTGCTGCAACCTTGGGTGAATTAAGCATTTTCATTTCTTACTTTTTTATTCCAATATATGCAGATTCAGACCAGACGACACTTCTCATCAGCGGAGGCAACAATCACGAGCAAGACAAATGAACTTTGGCCACAAGAGGCTGTCCATTTTCTCATTAGAAATATCTCTTCAGAGGGCTGGCCCTGGTACCAACTGATCATTACTTTAATACTGGTGACATAGTTACTCTCCACAATGTTATCTAGAGTTAGGTCCTTCTGGACGAATGTCAAATCACTTGTTTTTGGATCTAACTCAAGTGTTGCTGAAGAAAAAGAGCAAACCAATACTTTCTCTGATTCACATCCTGTCAATCCACAACCAAATAATGGTAATTCTGGGGAACAAGAGTGCGTTAAACGTATTGCTGATGCTGTTAAAGAAAAAAGCAAACTGACAAACGAGACAGGTCCTCTCCATGTTTATAATGTTCCCCTTGTAAAAGAAAAAATCAATATACCTGGCTGCAGGCGTTTCAGTTTTGGGAAAGAGTCCAATAAACCCAATCGCACCATCATGGTTCTCGGAGCAACTGGTTCTGGGAAGTCAACTCTCATCGATGGGATGATCAATTGCATTCTGGGTGTTGAATGGGAGGATCCACATCGGTTTAAGTTAGTTGATGAGGATCCATCGAAATCACAAGCTGAAAGCCAGACTTCTGAAGTCACTGTGTACAAGATCAACCACCAGGAGGGGTTTAAAATAGACTACTCACTGACCATTGTTGACACGCCAGGATTTGGAGATACAAGAGGCATAGAGAGAGACAGGATGATCACAGAACAGCTGCGTAACGTCTTCTCTTCTATGGATGGTGTCAGTGAAATTGATGCTATATGTTTTGTAGCTCAGGCTTCTTTAGCTCGACTCACACCAACACAGAAATATGTGTTTGACTCTGTGCTCTCAATCTTTGGCAAAGATGTGGCAGAAAACATCAGAGTGCTGGTGACATTCGCAGACGGCCAGCGTCCTCCAGTTCTAGAGGCGATCAAAGCTTCAGGTGTCCCATGTCCTAAAACACAAGACGGGCTGCCACTTCACTTCAAATTCAATAATTCAGCCTTGTTTGCAGACAACAGATCATCTGCAGTCGGCAGCATGAGGGAGGAGGATGAGGATGGAGGCTTTGATCAGATGTTTTGGAACATGGGAACAAAAAGCATGAAGAAGTTCTTTGTTGCTTTGAATGTGATTAAAACCAAAAGCTTGACGATGACAAAAGACGTCCTCAGAGAGAGACAGAGCCTCGAAAATTCAGTTGAAAATTTGCAGGTGAAGGTTAAACTTGGGTTAGCCAAGCTTGAGCAGATAAAGCAGACAAGTGAGAAACTGAAAGAGCACGAGGCAGAGATCAGCAGAAATGAGAACTTTGAGTTTTACGTCACTGTCAAAAAGCCTGTTCAAACAGATATTTCTCGTTCTGGGAAGTACATCACCAACTGTCAGCAGTGTCAACAAACCTGTCACTATCCCTGTGGAATACCCAATGATGCAGATAAAAGGGGCTGTGCTGCAATCGGATCAGATGGAAAGTGTACTGAGTGTCCAGGCAGATGTATTTGGAGTGTACATTATAATCAGAAGTACAGATGGGGGTATGAGGAGGTTCAAGAAAAACAAACAATCAAAGAGCTGCAAGAAAAGTACAATCAAGCCTCAGAGGCTAAGACACCCGTTGAAGCAATGATTGCAACACTGAGAGCTGAATATGATCGTGTGCAGGATGATGTGGTGGAACTGATGAAGAGCTCTGCTGAGTGTTTAAACAGACTTAAAGAGATAGCGCTGAAGCCAAATCCACTCTCCACTCCAGAGTACATTGACCTGCTTATTGAGGGAGAGAAATCTGATGCCAAGCCAGGCTGGAACCAACGAGTTCAGAGCCTGAACAAAATGAGAGGACAAGCAGAGACCTTGGCTAAAGTAGGCAGAGGAGAGAAACTCCTCCGTCGTCAATAATCGAACATCGAGGATAAAGTCAAGAGAGAAGACCTAAACAAATGTCAGTTGGACTAAAACCCATTCTGAGATGTATATAAAAATAAGAGGTTATAGCCAAGACAAGACAAGACTATGTCCTGAAATCTCAAGAGAAATAAGAAAAAGAAAATGTAGTCATGTGACAGAAGTCTTGTCAAATATTTTTTTTTCTTTATTTGAGTTTGTATTTGCTTCTGACTGTTTTATCATCTAACGACAAACATGTTAAAGATGCTGTTATCAACTTTTATAATCTCTTATGTAAATAAGCATCTATTAAGGACTCATCAGGGCCTTATTACCTGTCAGTTGATGCTTATTCCAAGTACCTTATTATAAAGTGCCACCCAGTAATATCTGCTTCTTGCTAAGTTTGGTTTCTTTTTTTAATCTGCTTTTCAATGTATTTTTTCGGAGATTTAAAGACATGATTGACGTGAATAATGTTTCTGTTTGATATTGATGTGTACTGAATGACATGTTCTTGTCCTGTAGTAATAAGGAGGCTTCTGCTGAAAGATGGATATGACGAGAGGTCCACAGAGAAACTGTGGCCTGTTTGCTCAGACTGAAAGCGGCTGTGGTTTTTTCACCTCGGCTGACACTTTGTCATTCTAGATTGAAAACAGGTCACAGCTGATGCTAAGCTTTACAAGTCAGAGAAGTTAATTCATGTTTTCTAAGAACTATATTATGTGACGAGAAGAAGGAGTTATGTCATCGGTGTCGTCCTAGTTTTCTTTATTGTCTTTTCATCTTATTTTTGTATATTATTGTTTTTGTTTGTAATTTTGTGATCACCTGAAAAAAAAAAAAGTGAAAACTTAAATAAAACTGGAGTGTATTTTGTACATTCCAACCAAAGTTCTGGACTTTGCTCATTTCTCTGAGGTCATCTGACCACCTTACCAGGTAACAAGTCTTTTAAACACCTTGTGGAAATCTAAAAAAATTGAAACTACTTAGACAAGATTTTTTATTTAAGAAGAGAAATTGCTAAACCTAAATTGGTGACAACATTTTATAGAACTGATTTATGGTTGTATGTTTAATACAGTTTCTGAGTGTTCTTGTGATGTGTACGTGAGTATGTCATATACACATGCGTATGTCTCAGTTATAACATCAGCACACCAATTAAATGAAAAATAACTCAATGATTAAAAGGAAATGAAAACCAACATGTAGAACTGTTGCCCTCTGATGTGTCATTGTGCACTTTGGCCCTCTGCAGGTCCCTTTTGTTTGAAGACTTTTCAAATCAGCCTTCACTTTTATAAAGAACCCATTTCAAATCATCAACATGACAATCTTCATTTTTTTCATGTAGCTCAACATCTTCTATGTCAGAGTGTAAGACCGAGCAGTGAATAAGTTATTATACAATACAATTCATGAAATTACTGTAAATATCAAGTAAATGCAACAAAGTTGATCATATGTCCACAATGTAATTATACTTATTAATTATAATAAAATCTTATAATGCTTATAAGAATTGTTGCTATACAAATGATGAAAATAAAAAAACTGTCGTGCATTGGGAGCAGGTGGATACTGTGAAGTGTGTTCATATAAATGTTACAATGTAACAAACGCTCTCTCTCTCAATTTGAATTCAAAGAGCAACAACAAATAAAAACTACAAAATGGTACGTAAGTGTGAAATTAAAACCACTAGAAATACTTAAACAGAAGAAATGCAGTCTCTTTCTCCCTCCTCTACCACTCTGTATAATAATCTAATCCTGACACTGATATCAACCACTTGTTGAACCCAGATAAGAGATCATTACAAATACTGTACAACTGCTGCACTTACGATTACGGCCACATAGAGGCGCCACTTGTGCTCTTGTTGACATCTCACTGTTCTCTCATCTACTTTGTGTTTCTGCAACCTCTGATTGGACGTTGAGAAAGCACCATTTTCTTTCTTTATCCGTCATAGACCTTGACATCATCCCCAAATCAATGGTTCATCATAATCAGAGTTGTTTTTGCCAGTCTTAATTCATTTGAATAATAATGTGTTGCACACAACAAGGTTTATTTCATTACAGCCGAGGTGTAGCTTTCATTATGCCAGCTTATTATTATTATTATTATTATTATTGTTATTATTATTATTATTATTATTATTATTATTATTATTATTATTATTATTATTATTATTATTTTAAGGTAACCTACCTTTGTGTGAAAGGTCCCATCAGCTCAGCTATCATTCCTGCATTTGGCAGCTGTACCTGTGTTACTTTCAGCCTGGTTTATGTATTTTCATTTCTTCTATATTTGTTTAATAGTTTGCTCTGTTTTAAATATTACACGCACATGGCTAGCTATGGAAAACGTGGGATGACTTATCGAGTTGATAACCATCTACGTTTGATCTCGATTGTTAGTTAGTGAAGGTGACAGCAACATATCCTGGGTTTGTTAAACTTTTCACCTCTTTCAGCAGCTGAACGTTGCCTCAAAGTAAATTTCACTGTTTAATCTTAAAGATTTCATTCACTTGAGATTCTTCTGTGTTTCCACCACTTAATGCATCTGATTAAGATCTGCTCTGGTGATCCTCATTCAATTATTCATTCGTTGTGTTGTATTCATAGCATTCATTCATATTCATTTATGGTTGCATTCAGCTTATTAATGATCATATCTATGTGTTATTTATTTGTATGATTAGTGGTTATTACTGTAGTTGTGGAGCACACCTATACATTGTTTATATTCATATTTATTTTTGTATTTATTCCTTTATTTGTACATTTAGTATTAGTTTTGTGTGTGTTAGTAGTTAAATAAACTTTCAATAATAAAGCACCTGGTTAGTGAGGTTCTGTATCTAGAGTGTTATGGTCACTGCACACATGTCAAGAAATTAGAAGCAACCTCAATGTTTTATTAATCAGTAATCAATTTACCATTTTTGAAGGGTGGTGTCCTGAGGTGAACTTAATATAGATTCATTTCTGTCTGTCTTATAAATGCTGATGAAATCTGATAGCTGGAAATCCATTACTTCCTCATGCCAAAATATATTTAATCATTACCTATTTTATATCCTTGGAGAATAGGTGCTACAGAGGACAACAGACAACACACGAGGCAGTATTTATATATTAGAAATTTAATTCATGTTTATCATTCACGTCATTTCTCCATCATTCAGTGATAGCAACCTTTCTACATCGGGAACAAAAATGATATTCAGTACACATCAGTAAATTAACATTGTTCACATTAACCATTGTCATTAAATTGAAAGAAAACAAACTGAAGAGCAGAAAACTTTAAACCTTCAAAAGAAGCTGATGTCTGTCTCTAAAACACCCATAAGGAACAACATACAGTATGTAAACCTCTTACAAATATTGAGCATACCATGATAGAATATAAAAATTAATTAGAAAAGGAGTCTTGAACAATGGGATTCTCAGTGCAGTCCAAAAACCATTAGAGTATCTCAAATTTCCATGTCAAGAACTAAATATACACATGTATCTTGTTTATTTGGCTCACCCTCCTTGATTTGTAGATGTGCTGCCTTTCCTCACTTTGTGGAATATAAAAACACTATTTACAATTAAATTTTTTTACTGTTCATGTTTGATCAGTTAATAGAGCTGCAGACTTAAACATTTACTTGGTGTTTATGGTTCCAGCACAGACTGTGGTCACACCTCAATATTCAGTCACACACATGGTAAAATTTGCAATCCGTAATTCCTTTTTGGATAACAGCAAATTCTTCCCTTTGGTGAAGTCTTTGAATCAACCACAGTTGTCAGAATAAATGTTAGCTAAGTGGGATCTAGGGTGGACATTGTCCTGCCGTGTTTGCTGGACCCAAGGTTTTCCAGCCGAACATTGCATTGTAACAAGACGATCAATGATATTCGCTTCACGCATCAGTGGTTTTAATATTGATCAGTGCATATATGACATTTTTGGTACAAATGTCAATATGATACATAGCCTATGACACGTACAAACTTGAACGTATCTGTGGTTTGCAACGAAAGGTCACCAGCCCAACTTGTAGCCAACTGGCACTATGGACTCTGGAGGAGAATCTCTCCTCTGTCTACTTTAGCCATGATCTCGGCTTTTTCTCTCATGGTTATGAGGTACTGAACTCGTTGCTTCCAGCCTGGCTTGCCCTCAGATTTCTCTTCCTCGACAAGCATGTCGATGTACTCTGGAGTGGAGAGTGGATCTGGATTAAGTGCTATCTCTTTAAGTCTCTTTAAACACTTAGCAGAGCTCTCCATCAGTTTCACCACCTCAGCCTGCACAAGATCATATTCAGCCCTCAGTTTGTCAATCAATGCCTGAACAAGTGTCTCAGCTTCTGAGGCTTCCAGGTACTTTTCTTTCAACTTTTTCACAGTTTGTTTTTCTTGAACCTCCTCATACTCCCATTTGTACTTCTGATTGTAATGTACATCCCAATGACATTTGCCTGGACACTTTTTACAGTGTCCATTTGGTCCCATTGCAGAACATTTTCTTTTATCTGCATCATTGGGTATTCCACAGGGAAAGTGACAGGTGTAATGACACTGCTGACAGTTGGTGAGGTAAAATCCAGAACCTGAAATGGTTACTTTAACAGGCTTCGTGACAGTGACGTAAAACTCAAAGTTCTCATTTCTGCTGATGTCTGCCTCGTGCTCCTTCAGTTTTTCAGCTGTCTCTTTTACCTCCTCAAGCTTGGCTAACCCAAGTTTAACCTGCTTCTGCAAATTTTCAACTGCATCCTCGAGCTCCTGTCTCTCTCTGAGGACCTCCTTAGTTAATGTCAAGCTTTTGGTTTCAATCACATTCAAAGCATCGAAGAACCTCTTCATGCTTCTTGTTCCCATGTTCCAAAACATCTTACCAAAGCCTCCATCCTCATCCTCCTCCCTCATGCTGCCGACTGCAGATGATCTGTTGTCTGCAAACAACGCTGAATTATTGAATTTTAAATGAACTGGCAGCCCATCTTCTGTTTTAGTACATGGGACACCTGAAGCTTTGATCGCCTCTAGAACTGGAGGACGCTGGCCGTCTGCGAATGTCACCAGCACTCTGATGTTTTCTGCCACATCTTTGCCAAAGATTGAGAGCACAGAGTCAAACACATATTTCTGTGATGGTGTGAGTCGAGCTAAAGCAGCCTGAGCTACAAAACCCACAGCATCAATTTCACTGATATCCTGGTTTGACGTGAAGAGATTACGCAGCTGTTCTGTGATCTGTTTGTCTCTTTCTTTGCCTCTCACATCTCCAAATCCTGGAGTGTCAACAATGGTCAGTGAGTAGTCTATTTTAAACCCCTCCTGGTGGTTGATCTTGTACACAGTGACTTCAGAAGTCTGGCTTTCAGCTTGTGATTTCGATGGATCCTCATCAACTAGCTTAAACCGATACGAATCCTCCCATTCAACACCCAGAATGTAATTGATCATCCCATTGACGAGAGTTGACTTCCCAGCACCAGTTGCTCCGAGGACCATGATGGTGCGATTGTGTTTGGCGGACTCATTCTCAAAAGTGAAACACCTGCCCCCTGCGACACTCATTCTTTCTTCTTCTAGGGGAACTTTATAAACAGGGAGAGGACCTGGCTGGTTTTCCAGCAGTTTGCTGTTTCCTTTAACAACATCTGCAAGTCATTTGACTTGAGGCTTTCTAGGTGAAGTTTTAATGGAACCACTGACTTCATAAGCTGGTCCAACACCTACTGAGGTCACTGCTCTGCATCTGAACTTATACTCTGTGTTTGGACTCAGATCGCTCACTGTGACGTCTTCAGCTTGTGATGCTGTCTTTTCTTTCCATCCATCCTGTCCACTGACACAGTACTCAACAGAGTAGGAGGTGATGTTCTCTGCTCCAAACTTTGCTGGAGAAATCTTCAGTGTCACACTGTTGTGGCTTATGTCTCTGACTGTTACTGTTTCAGGCCTTGAAGGAGGCTCAAAGTCCTCAGTGACAGAGAAGCCGTCTTTATAGAGGACGATGCTCGAACCTTTCTGTGTCTCGCCTGTTGAACCAACTGCCAAGAACTTAATGTTCTTGTTCTCCTTGTTGGCCTCTGCGAAGTCACTGAAGAGTTTTGCTTTACTCCTCATTGTATCTGTTGCTTCTTTTGAGGCGTACCATTGTTCCTTCGCCACATCATGAGTACGAGACTCTTCAGGATTGTTTGGTTTGGTTGTTTGTTTTAAGTAGTTTGATAATGTTCAGAGGTACTTTTCATCACTTCCCAGTGAGGGGAAAACCAAATTTAGCCAAATTTAACCCAAAACTCCCTATTAATATCACATGAAGCACTACATATGGTGCCCCGTGTGAGGCAGTGTAGAAGGCTAAGGGGGCAGACGTTGATATGTATTTACAAAAAGTTGCATTGTGGTGAGAATTGATTTTTCAAGCAAATGTATAACCCATTTGATTAACTAAACTCTTTTAGGTCACTAACTGCCACTTTGACCCATTTGCTATTGCTGCGATCAATTCAAGTTGAAAGTGCTCTGTAGAAACTGTAAGAATTTCAGTTCAGCATTTGAATATCCTGTATTTGTTGCATTCTAGTCAAGCTGTCATAATTTGATGACAATTTAAGCGTTCCTCATGTTAATCACAGCATGCCACCGGCCCTGTGATACAAAGTAGTTTATATGTGGCTGTTACTGCCTTGCATTTCAACCCCGAAGGTAGAAGGTAAATGAGGGGTTGACTGATGGTTTTTTTCAGGGCCGATAACGATATACATTAAGAGGAAGAATTTAAATCTTAGAATCAAAGTCGAGAATAACAAGGGATGGAACGTAACCAACTACAATGATCTTAAGTACTGTACTTTTGAGGTACTTTGCTTCAGTTTTCCATTTTCTGCTACTTTATCTTTTCACTCCACTATTTATTTGATAACTTTAGAAAGCTAATTAAGATTACTCAGTACTGCTCAGCCATCACTCGGGACAGTAACTTGTAGCTTGGATTACAGCAGACGAGCTGTATGGAGACATTTTATGTTTTTTTTGGTTGTTTTTTATGTTTTTTTAATCAAGTCTCCAGCTACTTCAGTTGTTTAGGAGAATGCTGCGACGCTGTTTTACTGTGAAGCTCCAGAAATGTTTTCTGACGTGTCGCACAGCTGCAACAAATTCTGAATCATTGTCTCCTTCTTGTAAATTCAGCGTTAAATGAAAACAGTAAGTTGTGTGTTTCCTTGTAAAAAGTGTCAGTTTGTGGCAGCATGGCTGTACCAGCCTGTCTGCTTCTGTGTCTAAAGTGCTAAAGTCTGACCTGCCAACATTTAGCAGCTGTTTGAACACACTGTTTACACTGATTTCACCATTTACACTCAATTTATGAAAGAAGAAACATTTTATTGATGCTAAACATGTCACATTTTACAAATACACTAAACAATAACCAGTATAGGCGACTTCTTTGTCCCCGTGGAGAAAGTCACCAGACTCCCTTTGAAAATGTCTCAATTTAGTGAGTTGTTGAGTTGGAGACACTTTATAAACTTTGTGAAACGCTGTCTCTGACTGATTCTTCATTATTTGGGCATTGTAAGAAAACGTGTCAGTGATGTCCGTGTTTATTTGCATATAGATCGCAGTAGTGAGGTCTGATATCCGATGTTAACTTCCGGTCTGATCAGCTTCCTTGTAAATTACAGGAGATGGTTTGGGAGTCGCAGCAGGAGAGCTGACGGCTGACAGTCCATCACGTTAGGAGCTTAAAACTCCTCGCGTAGTGAGAACGAATATAATAACGTGAACGTTCAGCTAAATGAGCAGGAAATCCGTCCAATTAGTCAACCAGCCTGATCAGCTGAAAATGAACTCTCACGATTCGTGTTCTGATTAAAGGACTTCTTTCGATTGGCAGTTTAAAAATGACGAAAATGAAAATGTTCATGATGAGAGGACAGAAAGGCGCAGCTGTGAAACAGATATTAACAGTGATGACATCCAATACTGAACGCTCACCTGTCAAAGATGTCCGCTGCTTGTTCAGGAAGCGCATTAAAGCCCAGATTTGTTTTATCTTAATGTTTCTAAATGTTCAATCTGAATGACATCATGCAGGGACGATGTTTCATTTCATCGTAGTTTAAACGACAAACTCATTCTGACTTTTACCGACAACTCGTCGTACAAACGGCTTCTTTTCGCCCCAACATGGCCGTCAGGACTGACCGACTGAACTGTGACTTCACTGTGTGTAAGAGGAAAGACAAACACACTGTTCGGCATCTGGCAACTGAAAGCAAATCACAGCAACACAAAGACTCAGCAGGAAAACAGTTAGCTGTATTTTTAAAAGTGTTATTAATTTATTTCATTGTTAGTTGAAGGGTTGATGTGGCAGCTCAACACTGATTCAGAGAAAACTAATATTTTTGTTTAATAAGCTTCTGTAATCTTTGTTACAATATTTCTTCTGTTCAGTTACAAATACACAGATGTCAATATGTTTTTTTGTTTGTTTGTTTTTTACGAGGCTGCTCTGATGTTTAAGGTCAAATAACAAGTTTCCCTCACAGGTCGTGAAAAAGTTATTTTCTGACCTTTTAAAAAAATAATAATAAGTCAAACTGCTCAAAACACGACAGCTGAGTCCAGACATGAACTTCACTGTGTATATGACATGTACAATATTCTACTGTATGTATATATTTATGTAACATGCTGTTCAAGTATGTGTTTCATTGATTTCAGTTGTCGACTGTGGTTTCACTCGATGTGCTGTTTGTTGTGAAGCGTGTCAGTTTCATCAGATTCAACGATACAATCACACAGCTCTGCAGTAAACATTCACCATCTTAAATGTTGTCGTGGAGCTGCTGGTTTGACTCTTTGGTCGTCTTTGAGGCTGCAAATTGTGTGAAAACTAAAAAAAATCCCATCAAACAGGATCATCAGGCTCCAACTAAAATGATGTAAGGAGACGGGAGGAAGTCTAAAACATCAGGACAACATCTGCGTTAAAGTGGAAGTGGAACGTTTCAGAAGTTAAATTAAACACAGACTTTATTTATTGTAATTTATTGTAAACCCTCTCCCTCTCAGTTCCACACGTCATGGGATGTGAAATGGAGCTAAAGGCAGTTTCACACGTGTTGTCATGATGTTAAAATGGAGTTATGTTGATAATATTTTATATTCAGCTCCGTGAGTAACATTTGAAAGCATCTCGAGCCATCATTTTGTTCATTTTGTTGTGTTCGTGCACACAACACTTAAACGTTTCCCTCTATAAAATAAAAAGTCACGTTCAGGCACCGACACTGACTCTGGACGCTGCAGTTACTGATCTTTGCAACTTTTTGTGGCCTCAGAATTGACCGTCGAGTCCAGACAACACCTGTAACTGTCTCCAAAAAAACAGAGATTCATCAAACTGATTTTTTTTACTGCGCAACTGTAAAAACTGTGTTTCTGTTACTTTGTCCACCCCTGTGTTGATCCACTGACTGCAGTGACCTTCAGGCAGCTGTGACGTTGACTCACTTTGCTCTTTGACATTCCTGAACACAAATAAAGTTGCTCACCTTCACACAACACTCTGCCTGACCCTCTTTATGTCTCCACCGCACAGTGAAAGCTGATTTCATGTTTTCTTACTCGTCCTGAACAATGCAGAACTGAAAACTTCCAATCATTTATCTGTCAGTTTTGATGTAAGAGTTTAACTTTAATACACATATTCAGGGATTACATTTAAAACCCTGCTAAATGTTGTTGAACAGCTGAAAATGAACATGTTATCTTTGAATAAGTTTGGTCGTCAGACACATTAACTTAAGTATTTTGAATATATTTATCTATATGTTTGGACTGAGAAGTATTTCAAGAGCTCATATGGCAATAAAAATAATGTTCTATAAAATGTCTGGAAAGTTTTCAGATGTGGAAAATATATAAACTCATGTAAAACCTTTACATGACCTGGAAATAACATTTTACCTCCAGTAAACTGTGTGAGCCAATAATAAAGGATGATTGAGACTAAAGAGAGAAAAATACAGCTGAGACAAAAAGACAGCAACAAACGTTTATCACACAAAATGAATTTATTATCAGTTGTCAATTACATAACAATCCAATAATTAAGCAAACAGTGAAAGCAAACATCTTTACTGCCACAAACTTCAATGAGATTATTCATTACCTTCATTTCTTTTCAGAAGTACAACTGAGCAACAACATGCAAATTTAAAAAATAGAAAAAGGAAAAGAAAATACACAAAATGCATCATGGGTTAAAATACAGAATACACGTTAAAGCTGAATTTACTGATATCTGTAATCACTGTTTTAGTACTTGATCTCAGATTCTTTAGAGATCCGTGCCTCTCTAACTATATTAAAAGAAAATAGTCATAGCTGATCTGACTGAACCACAGCTGCAGATGCTCCCTTTTTATAAATGTTGGTAAAAACTGGAGCTCATCTGTACTGGTTAACATTTCCAGTGCTGAGAACAAGTTTTAACACAACAAACTGCACAGGAATCACTCATCGGCACAGTAGTTTGAACAGGCTGAAGGTTAGCAGCGTTGATCTTGCAAAAACTGAATCAAACCTATAATTTGATCATGTAAAATAAAAAGCAATTGTGTCACAGTCTTTGTTATCATCATCTTCTAAAACACACAAAAAAATTACAGAAAACTGGCAAACCCCCAAACAAAATGTCTTTAATCATCAGCATAGAATAAGACCGATCCTAATCACTAAAGATAATTAATAAAACATGAGAGAATTCATTTATTTAAAGGTGCAGTTTGTAGTTTTGGGTAAGAATTTTTAATCAGAAGAGAAAAATCTTCATTGACTGGAATAAATAAACAAGCTCTCCTCAGAGGACAACACAATTTAACACTGCTGGACTTTGCTCGCTTCAAAAAGTGTTCTGGTTCCTTATTTTCCTCTGCTGATGGCTTGTTTTTATCCGTTATGGAAATTAATATTTCTGAGTTTGTATTATTAACTTTTAATCTTGTAAATATTACCTTTCTGAGTTTGAATTTCTTTTCCAAAACTACATAGTGCCCCTTTAACGTAGCGCCATCAGCTGGTCCAAGTTTCCAAAAGTCTAACAAAGCTTCTTGAGAACAAGAAGATAAAACAGATTTATACTTTGCATCCCAACAAGCTTTGTGTGAGTGCTGAAGTGTAATACATCATGCTAACTTTAGCATTAACTTTATTGCAAAATGTTAGCACATTACAATCTGAACAAAACGTCGGGGTGGTTACTGGGTGGTGGTGTGAAGAGGCCTCAGGATTTTGGTTCTGGTTTATACTATAATGGCAACCTCACAGTGCTGCTAACATGGCTGCAGACCTGCAGGCTATGTCATGTTTTTTCCCTAATATCCAAAGAAATTTGTAACTTTCTTGACCCAACCTTTCTTTTCTTGCCTCTCCTGTTTGTCTTCGGACAATTCCTCCTCCGTTTTTGTAAGTTTGTCTCGTTTTGCTACTTTGGAAATGATTGTTGCTCTCTCTTTCATTGCCTCCAAAGAACGTATTCGGGCTCGGTACCCCTCTTTGGCCTCTGATTTTTCCCCTTCAATCAGCATGTCAATGTACTCTGGAGTGGTCAGAGGGTTTGGCCTGAGGGCGATCTCTTGCAGACGAGTTATACAGTGAGCAGACTGATCCATCAGAGACACCATCATGTTTTGAAGGAGAACAATCTCTTCCTCTTGCCTCTCGATCAAGCCCTGAATAGTCAGTTTCTCTTTTGTAGCTGTTTCATATTTGTCTTTCAACTCTCGCAGTGTCTGCTTCTGTTTTACTTGAACATACTCCCACCTGTATGTCTGGTTGAAATGCACACTCCAAATGCATTTTCCCGGACAGACTGTGCACATCCCGGTCCCATCCATTGATGCACATCCGCGTTTTTCATTATCATCTGCTATCATACACGGGTAGTGGCATGTGATCGAACATTTCTGGCAGTTGGTAATGTACTCTCCTTTCTTTGTGAGCTGTTTTTTGACTGGCTTGACAACATCCACCTCAATCTCAAAGTTTTCATTTGAAGTCATGACTGTTTCATTCTCTTTAATCTTCTCTTTGGTTTTCTTGATTTCTTCCAGTTTTGCTAATCCAGCTTTAACTTGTGGTTGCAAACCTTCGACTGCTGTTTCAAGCTGCTTTCGTTCTTGGAGAACCTCTCTTGTCATTAGCAAGCTTTTGGTTGTTATTTTGCCCAAAGCGGTGAAGAATTTCTCCATGCTTTTAGCACCCATGTTCCAAAACATTTCATCAAAGTTGTCATCATCCTCATCAGAATCCTCATCACAGGCCCTGTCACTGCTGCTTCTGTTGTCTGCAAACAATGCAGAGTTGTTGAATTTGAAGTGAACTGGAAGCCCGATGGCATTTTTTGGACATGGAACCTTAGAGACGTTTATTGCTTCAAGAACCGGTGGCTGCTTGCCATCTGCAAAAGTCACCAACATCTCAATGTTCTCTGCCACATCTTTCCCAAAAATGGACAGCACCGAGTCAAACACATATCGTTGTGTTGCTGTTAGTCGTGCAAGGGAGGCCTGAGTGACGAAACACACTGCATCAATCTCACTGACTCCATTCACAGAGGTGAAAAGCCTCCGAATTTGCTCTGTGATCTCTTTGTCTCTACCTACTCCTCTGGTATCCCCGAACCCTGGTGTGTCCACAATAGTCAGGGAGAAGGGGATTTTAAAGCCCTCCTGGTGGTTGACTTTGTACACAGTTACTTCAGAGGTTTGGCTTTCAGCTTGTGATCTTGACTGATCCTCATCAACTAACTTGAATCTGAAATTGTCCTTCCACTCTACACCAACGATGTAGTTGATCATTGCATTGATCAGAGTGGACTTTCCTGATCCAGTCGCTCCAAGAAGCATTATTGTGCGATTTTGCCTCATGCTTTCTTTGCCAAAGTTATACCTCCGACATCCATCGACGTCCATATCTTCTTCTTCCAGAGGAGGCTTGTAAACTGAGGGGGATTCAGAATGTATCTTCTTGCTTACATCTTGGAGGTATTCAGCAAGACGCTCGAATTCACGTTTTGTTGTGCAGACATTAACAGAGATGCTTTCTCTGCTTTGTCCAGCTTCACCACAATCACATCTGACCCTGACGACATATTCTGTTTCTAACTGAAGCTCTGAAATGATCGTCTTTTCAGCTATTACCATCATTTGGTTCCATTGGAGATCTTCCTCTTTCACCCTGCTGTCTGTTTTGGCGTACTCCACAATATAGCTCAGGATCTGGACATCTTGTCCGAGTTCAGCAGGTTTGTCCCAGCTTACGGATATCTCACTTGAGTTTGGTTCAACTTGAGGTTTTCCAGGAGGGCTGCAAGGGGAAGTTTTAATGGAACCACTGACTTCATAAGCTGGTCCAACACCTACTGAGGTCACTGCTCTGCATCTGAACTTATACTCTGTGTTTGGACTCAGATTGCTCACTGTGACTTCTTCAGCTTCTGATGCTGTCTTTTCTTTCCATCCATCCTGTCCACTGACACAGTACTCGACGGAGTAGGAGGTGATGTTCTCTGCTCCAAACGTTGCTGGAGAAATCTTCAGTGTCACACTGTTGTGGCTTATGTCTCTGACTGTTACTGTTTCAGGTTTTGAAGGAGGCTCAAAGTTCTCAGTGACAGAGAAGCCGTCTTTATGAAGGTAGATGCTTGAACCTTTCTGTGTCTCATCTGTTGAACCAACTGTCAAGAACTTAATGTTCTTGTTCTCATTGTTGGCCTCTGCAAAGTCACTGAAGAGTTTTGCTTTACTCCTCATTGTATCTGCTACTTCTTTTAAAAGGTACCACTGTTCCTTCTCTACATCATGAGTACGAGACTCTTGAGGGTTGTCTGGTTTGGTTGTTTGTCTTAAGTAGTGTGATAAAGTTGAGAGGTACAGTTCATCACTTCCCAGTGAGGTGAAGACAAAACACACAGCATGATCTGTACTGAGAATTTCCTCATGAAGACTATTTTGGGATGGGATGATTTTTGTGTTCTTCATCATGTTGGTGAAAGACTTTAAAATGCAGAGTTCTCTCACTTTACAGTCCATCCACTTGTTCAGGTCTTTGCTGTTGAAAGGAGAAGAATGTCTCTTCTTCAGGATCTCTGCGAGCACAGCCTCCTCTTCTCCTCCTCCTCGGATTGATGGAAGTTTCTTTGCTAAGCTTTGTTGGAATTCCAGCTTGAATTCAGAGCACATCTCTTTAAAGGTTTTAACCTTTGTGCCAACCTGTAGGAACTGCTGTGCAGTGGTGGTTTTCAGTGCATCATTGCACCTTAATTCCAGCTCACTAAAGTCCTCCAGGACTCTCTGCGATTCCTGGACTAATCCTACGCTTATCTGACGGACGAGTTGAGCAGCAGAAGAATCTAAACTTGTCAGTGGCAACAGCCAGACCTTCGTTGGTACGGCGTTTTCTCCGTTGGCTCCCAGCAATCTTGGAAGGCTTTGGTAGACTTGTATTGCATCATGAAAGAAGACGGGAGTTTTGTCAAGACAAAAGTCTCCATAGAATCTGCAGGAGAATTTATCAGCAGTTGTTCTGTCTTTGTCTTCCATTTTCAGTGAACCTTCACCCTCTATAGAAAGACAGGGAATTTTCTTGATAATCACCTTCAAGTTACCCTCAATGTCTTGATGATCTTCCTTTTCTGCCACCTCACGGTCAAAGACAAAGAAGGCTTGTGCTCCATAAAGGATACCTGTGACTACATGTGTCGCTAACCCTGTATCAAAGACATATGGATGCTTCACATTGCCTCTTCCAAGATGATCCATCGACAGTTCCTCAAACTTTGTGGTAGCTTTGTACTTCAGTGTTACTCTGGCCTGATTTTGGGATGTTTTATGATCATTCAGGTATTTTGCCGATCCATCAACCTCAACCAGTCCGCCCAAGAAACTTGCTTTAAGAGAAGCTTCAACCTTTAGTGCTGAAGATTTGTCCTCAATTGATTCAGATGCAACTATCTCAAACTCGCTGTTAGGTTTTGCTCTTTCTCTTGTATCTTTTTCCAGCTCTTTGCCATCCCACAGTGTCATGCCTGCCAAAAAGAAGAGATTATGTGAACTGCATGTCAGTAAGGCTTGTGTAAGTCTAGCTTATATGGGTTAGTTTACAGTGTTGGTTTTCCTGGCTTGTGGCCTCAGCAAGTGGTTCTACATCCTTTACTAAACAACTATCTGTTTAAAAAGGTTTTATAACATTTCTGTAAAGCCCTGTTCAGACAAAAGATTTGTGAGGAGACGAGTTGAAACTTGGAATGTGCCACTCTGCAACGTTATGAAAACCTGCCAGTTCACACTAATGAAACGATACAACGTCTCGTCTCGTCTCGTTACAACAACTCTGTATCTCCGTGTTAACTGCCGGCTTTTTCAGGCTTATTAATAGCCGAGTCGCAGGCAACACCATCAGCCTGAGTCCAGCTGAGACGGGCCAGTTCGGAAATGGCTTTGTTGCGTCGCCAATCATCGGGCTAAACTGGACTTAAGACAACAACGAACCTTTAGTTGTTTTCTAGTTTTTTTTTTTTTCAGTTACCTTTTTTACACTGTAACAACCTTCCCTGTCTGTCCACTGTCTCACCTGGTTCTTCCTTTTTTCTTTCTCTACATCCTCCTCCTTCCCTCTCTGCACTGACAGTAGGGCTGAACGATTTTAGGAAAAGATCTAATTGCGATTTTTCTGGCAGATATTGCGATTTCGATTTGATTCACAATTTCCTTCAAATCAAGCTTCAGTGCAATATTCACAATGTACAGTAACATTAAAACATTAAATGCTATTACTCTAATGCAAGGATGAAAACTAAAGTTAAATATTGCTTCCAAATGTATTTATTAACAAGAAGCACGGCTGATGGCTGCAGTTACCCTAACGGCCGCAACGGCCATCGTGTCACTATTGAGTCTTATTTCTTGATCCTGCCCCAAGTTCCTTAAAATAAAATACAAAACAATTCCCAGTGTGGCTGCTCTTATCATGCGGAGTTACACTGGCAGAAGATGCTGTAATTGTAGTCTGTTTGCTACAGTGGGCCTGAGTATCATTTTCACTGGACTTTTTCGTCATGCACTCGTCATGCAAATGCCTGTGGCGATTTTTCAAGTGCCGGTATAAATTGGTTGTGTTTCCGCTGGATGTTGCAACTTTAGCGCGACAGGTTTTGCACAGTACCTGTTTCTGGTGCACGTCTGCAGCCTCAAACCCGAAATACTCCCAAATGACCAACGTGCTGTTTTTCTTGGGGATTAAATCCCCTAACTCCGCTTCTGGTCCCTCTGAAGCCATTTCAGAACACGTTAAGGAGCAGGTTAATACTGATTGGTTAGCATGACCTGTCCACGAGTAGCATGCCGCTTCTGATCGGTGAGCTTGGCAGGATGGCAGAGAGGCGGCATGTATGTGTAAAATAGTTGACACAACAGATCCTGGGTCAGTCAGGAGCGCTGCAAAAACCGCAGCTTTGGCGATCACATGATCGCATTGTCTGAAATCGCAATTTCGATCAGAAAACGATAAATTGTTCAGCCCTAACTGACAGTCACACACAAACATATTGCATCTATGCAGCGAGGAAATGATATAAACAGAATATTTATCATGCAAATGAATGTAAGAGGAGTTTGGGGAGAATCATAATTTGATAACTGCAGCATATATAATATTTTGTTCCGGAAAATAATTAAGAAAATAATAATAATGATATATAATAATTATTATTATTTTTCAGGGCTGCTAAGATGAAATGTAAGTGTGCTCGAGCATCCCTAAAAATGTTCACTTGTGATAAATAGCACTACAGGTAAGAGGAAACAGGGTTAGTTCAAGTTCATCTTGTTGTGATAACATGTCAATACTTACCAGGAACAAGTGTATCACTGCGGCAGTCGTACAGCATCCCCAGGCTGAACGGCCGACCGAGCGCTGCCAACTCCATCGTTCTGCTCGCTGCAGGGTTCATCTCTTAGTCTGGACCAGAGAAAACAGAACGTATGTTACTTCACTTCTGCAGGAGGAGGAGGAGGAGGAGGAGGAGGAGGAGGGAGGAGGGAGGGAGGGGAGGGGAGGAGGAGGAGGGAGAGGAGGAGGAGGAGGAGGAGGAGGAGGAGGAGGAGGAGGGAGGGAGGGGAGGGGAGGGGAGGAGGAGGAGGGAGGGAGGGGAGGGGAGGGGAGGGGAGGAGGAGGAGGGAGAGGAGGAGGAGGAGGAGGAGGGTGGGGAAGAGAAGGAGGGAGGGGAGGAGGAAGAGGAGGAGGAGAAGGAGAAGGAGGAGGAGGAGGGAGAGGAGGAAGAGGAGGGGGAGGAGGAGGAAGAGGAGGAGGAAGAGGAGGGAGGGGACGAGGAGGAGGGAGGAGAGGAGGAGGAGGAAGAAGAGGAGGATGTAGTGTCTGAGTGTTTCTTATACCTCCTGAGCTCTGAGTGACAGGACAGAATGGGACAGGATCAAATGCTTTTCTTTAAGAATATTTGGGAAGGAGACAATGTAGAGATCTCATGTTCAGGATAACAACACATTAGTTCTGTAGTGTGCTTCAGAGAATAGCTAAAGGAAGAGGCCCACACCAAGGACTGAGGAATTCAGAGGTTCAATGTATACATTTCCATCTAAGGATAGAGAGAGGTGGTTGATTTAATGTACACATTTCCATTTGAGTATACAGAGACTAACATCAACATAGTAACGCACACACCTCCATGTGCACATATTCCCTTGAGAGAGAGATGTTATGCAGACCCATCCTTTTCTAACAGGATAGAGGGGCCTCAGTTCCCCAAAAAGGTAAACAATTAGAGAAATAGGCGGGCCTGAGCGAATAGACTCTAAAAAGACACACACACCAGAGAACGGGGGTGATTTTGGTTGATCTCCTAAGACTGAGGGTCAGAGAGGAGTTCTGATAGAGCAGGGGGCAAAGCATTTTGGGCATCACTTTGCCAAGATTTGAGAATACCAGGGAGTGCACACTCTGGTTCGGACGCTGGCTTGAGATCTGTTTCAATAAAGATTGCTCTGTCAAATCCACCCAGCCTTGCCTCCGCAGAATCTTTTATCAACATACTACACACCGACACCTTTCGAGGACGACAGCCCATACACCTCAAGGAGGAGGAGGGTGAGGAGGAGGAGGCAGGGGAGGGGAGGAGGGAGAGGAGGAGGAGGAGAAGGAAGGGACGAGGAAGAGTGAGAGGAGGAGGAGGAGGAAGAGGAGGGAGGGGACGAGGAGGAGGGAGGAGAGGAGGGAGAGGAGGAGGAGGGTGAGGAGGAGGAGGCAGGGGAGGGGAGGAGGAGGAGGGAGGGGAGGAAGAGGAGGAGGAGGGTGAGGAGGAGGAGGCAGGGGAGGGGAGGAGGGAGAGGAGGAGGAGGAGAAGGAAGGGAGGAGGAAGAGGGAGAGGAGGAGGAGGAGGAAGAGGAGGGAGGGGACGAGGAGGAGGGAGGAGAGGAGGGAGAGGAGGAGGAGGGTGAGGAGGAGGAGGCAGGGGAGGGGAGGAGGAGGAGGGAGGAGAGAAGAGGAGGAGGAGGGTGAGGAGGAGGAGGCAGGGGAGGGGAGGGGAGGGAGAGGAGGGAGAGGAGGAAGAGGAAGAGGAGGGAGGGGACGAGGAGGAGGGAGGAGAGGAGGAGGAGGAAGAAGAGGAGGGAGGGGACGAGGAGGAGGGAGGAGAGGAGGAGGAGGAAGAAGAGGAGGGAGGGGAGGAGGATGAGGAGGAGGGAGAGTAGGAGGAGGAGGGAGAAGAGGGAGGGGAGGAGGAGGGAGTGAGGAGAGGAGGAGGAGGAAGAAGAGGAGGGAGGGGATGAGGAGGAGGGAGGAGAGGAGGGAGAGGAGGAGGGGGGAGGAGGGAGAGGAGGAGGAGGAAGAAGAGGAGGGAGGGGACGAGGAGGAGGGAGGAGAGGAGGAGGAGGAGGAGGAGGAAGAGGAGGGAGGGGACGAGGAGGAGGAGGGAGGAGAGGAGGGAGAGGAGGAGGAGGAGGAGGAAGAAGAGGAGGGAGGGGACGAGGAGGAGGAGGGTGAGGAGGAGGAGGCATGGGGGGGAGGAGGGAGAGGAGGAGGAGGAGAAGGAAGGGAGGAGGAAGAGTGAGAGGAGGAGGAGGAAGAGGAGGAGGAGGAGGGAGAGGAAGAGGAGGAGGGAGGGGAGGAGGAGGAGGCAGGGGAGGAGGGAGAGGAGGAGGAGGAAGAAGAGGAGGGAGGGGACGAGGAGGAGGGAGGAGAGGAGGGAGAGGAGGAGGAGGGTGAGGAGGAGGAGGCAGGGGAGGGGAGGGGAGGAGGGAGGGGACGAGGAGGATGAGGAGGAGGGAGAGGAGGAGGAGGAGGGAGGGGAGGAGGATGAGGAGGAGGGAGAGTAGGAGGAGGAGGGAGAGGAGGTAGGGGAGGAGGAGGGAGGGAGGAGAGGAGGAGGAGGAAGAAGAGGAGGGAGGGGACGAGGAGGAGGGAGGAGAGGAGGGAGAGGAGGAGGAGGGTGAGGAGGAGGAGGCAGGGGAGGGGAGGGGAGGAGGGAGAGGAGGAGGAGGAAGAAGAGGAGGGAGGGGAGGAGGAGGAGGGAGGAGAGGAGGGAGAGGAGGAGGAGGAGGAGGAGGAGGAGGGAGAGGAGGAGGAAGAGGAGGAGGAGGGAGAGGAAGAGGAGGAGGAGGAGGGAGGAGGAGGAAGAGGAAGAGGGAGAGGAGGAGGAAGAAGAGGAGGGAGGGGACGAGGAGGAGGAGGGAGAGGAGGAGGAGGAGGTCTCTGTGTGTCTCTGTGTGTCTCTGTGTGTCTCTGTGTGTGTCTCTGTGTGTGATGTGGTCCAGGTCAGAGAACCGTCCTCCTGGTGAACAGGTGATGGACTCAGACAGAATTCGTCTTCATTCATGTTTAAAGTTTAAAGTAAACGTCTTGTGTGTCTGAACTCCAGCAGCTGTTTAAACACACTGATTCTACTGATTTCACCATTTACACCAAGTTTATTATAGAACATAGGATGTTGGTGGTAAACATGTCAGTAACTAATACTTCTTTTGAGAAAGAAGAAAGTGGAGAAAGTCCCCAGACTCTCCTCAAAAACGCTCAGTTTTGAGACTCGTTGCGTAACTGAGACTGTATGAACTTTGTGAAACGATGTCTGCAACACATTCTTACTTCTTCATTCTGCAAACGTTAAACATGAAGATACATTTTTCTTTGTGTCAAACGATCCGTTTGTTCCAGTGATGTAGCTGTACATTTGTCTCTCTCTCCCCCTCTCTCTCTCTCCCCTCTTTGCTCTCTCTCTTCCCTTCTCTCCCTCTCTTTAATCAGCATTAAACAACCAGAAACTGCACGACTCTGATTACACAAATATACACAGCAGAACTGATACATGCAACAGCACATGAACAAAACCAGCAGTAGTGTACTCAAGTGTGTGTGATCCTCTGAGGCAGGGTTGTAGTTTGACTCCTTATATCGTCTCTGAGACAGAAACGCCCCCTGATCTTTATTCATTATGAGGAGGCGGCACAGAGAAGAATCAGGCTGATTTCTCAGAAATCAAATGACCAGCAGAACGACCAGCAGGATGCACAGGAAGCAAAACAAATGATCAGTGTTACACAACGTCTGTGTACCTTGTGATAATGATAAAGGTTAGAGGATACAATTAAAAATAGATTAGAACATTTTCTGTAAAAAGGCCGGAGTAACTTCTGGACTTCCTCAGCAGAGATTAAAGTGAAACTCTCCCCAAAATGCAACCTAGGCTTGTTTTGTGAATGTACCCAAGTCAAACCTTTGTGTAAAAGCATAATTATGACGAAAAAGCCACTTTTAAGATTCACCGTATTTTCGTTTTCGGGTCAAAATCATGTTCAATAGTGTGCTAGGGGCAGCTATACTGTAGCATCAGAATCGCTATTTTTAAAACACTAAGAAGACTCGACACAACATGAAACTTTGCTCGTAGCATCACCAGCGTCTCTACACATGAACACGAGCATTGAGAACATTGTTTGTGTACACAGAGTTCGTGCGAGATCTCACGTGACTTTTCCAGCTTTTAATTTTAGTATTGTTTTTTGTGCGTTATGTCGCACTCGGGGATCGATGCTTCTCGACTGGCAGGAAGGCGGCGAGCAGAACAAGCTACTGCCAGGTTGCATTTTGGCGAGAGTTACACTTTAAAGGAGTCCATTTTGAAGAGGAACTCCACAATTAACACATTTGTTGCACTGTACACATAATCACAAAGATTCTTGTCAGCGTATGATTTTACTGCAGGTCATTTTTTTCAACAAAAATATACTGTGTTCTTTTCCTTTTCAAAACTAGCGTCAAACATGTCCCTTTATGACCTTGTTTTGTGAGTATATGTACAGTTGCAGTCAAAAGTTGAGAGTAAAGAAAACGTACATCATGGCAGGTTTCAGTTCCAGTGATTTCTACAGTTCTCCTTTTTCTGTGATGGAATGAGTGCAACACAAACTACTTTATCACGAGAAACATTCATGAACTTTGCTTCAAATCTGAATCTGGGTCTTCTGAAAATGACCAAATCTGCTGGCTCAAAAATATACATACAGTAATTCTAACAATCAGTTTCTGTGATTATAGAAAGTTGTGTGAATCCGGGTTTCTTTGTATCATGGCCTCTTAACTTCTTCTGAGTGATTTTATGATTGATATTGCTGGTCTTGTGTGATACAGCCACTAGACACAAACACTACAATGGAAAAGTCTAAAGAGCTCAGCATTGATCAGAAAGAGCACATTATTGATCTGAACAAGTCAGGAAAGTCACTTGGAGTCATTTCCAATCTGTTTGGAGGTGAGAAGGCCTTTAACTTCAACAACACCATACTCCCTGTCCAGCATGCTGCTGGTAGTATGATGCTGTGGGGCTGGTTTGCTGTCAGTGGATCTGCTGCTCTAAAGAGAGTAAATGGAAAAATGTAGAAGGAGGATTACAAATTATTCAGGAAAGCCTAAAATCATCAGCAGAAGTGAACCCTTATTTGTGACTGCTTCCCATTATGCTTATTAGTCATTGATTATTTTTGGAAGTTTTCAAGATGTGTTGCAATGCAACAACTTCTCTTTCACTTTCACTTTCACATCTGTGAAGGGTTTCCGAGAAATGGTCCCACTGTTACGAAGGCATTAATTATGTTAACCTCAGCTCCAGCCCTACACAGGCAGGCGTGTTCCCTGTATATATACAGCAGCCGCAGACTAAGCTGAAGCAGAACTCACCCTCCTTTCCTGAATCAGAGACAATCTGAGCGGTAAGTTGCTGAACAGCTGTTAGTTCCTTCTTTCATATGTTCTGGTGTTTATGTGATAGTGAGGATTTTAGTCTTATAAAAATTGTTGCATAGTATAACAAATACACTCTTGTCAATTGTGGCAATGAGGTTAATGCACAGCACAGAGGTGAGACTCGTTATATATACAGGTGCATAAAAAAAATGTAGTACCATGGAAAAGTTTTGTTTTGTGATAAATAGCACTGCAGGTAAGAGGAAAAACATGTTGTTTTTGTCCCTTTTAAGATTTTTCCGATTTTTTTAAAAATTGGCTGCCCTCAACTCACAAGTTCAGACCAGCAGCCACCATCTTGTTGTGATAACATGTCAATACTTACCAGGAAGTGTATCACTGCGGCAGTCGTACAGCATCCCCAGGCTGAACGGCCGGCCGAGCGCTGCCAACTCCATCGTTCGCTGCAGGGTCCATCCCTAGACCAGAAAAAACAGAAAGTATTTACTTCACTTCTGTGACTGTCCTGCTGTCCAAACCTCATAATGCTAATTTCAATGATTTGTGTGTTTTCCCGTTTAAAGACTATTTGATTTGCTGTGTATTAAGAAACTTCCTTAACATTTGGGCCAACAAACCAATATAAACCCAAACTAGGAAAAAATAAAAAAGCCTCTTTTTCATCTTTTATGAAAAGCCACGTTTGTTTTTTACCTGATGATTATTATTATTTAATTTAGAGGTGAGACTACAGGTGCATTTAAAAAACAATGTAATCCCATGGAAAAGTTTTTTTTCTGTAATTTATTTTTAAATGACAGAATCATTACGTGTTCAACACAATATAATAGACAGAGCTTTTATATATTTCTAAATCACAATTAGGACTATGTATAATGTCCTTTATACTTGCATTTGTATATGGCAGCAGTTTATGGATCTCAACTTTTCTGACAGTGTATGTATATATATATATACATATATATGTGTGTGTATATATACACACATATATATACATATATATGTGTGTATATATATACATATATGTGTGTGTATATACAGTATATACATATATACATAAACATATATATACATATATATATATATATATATATATATATATATATATATGTATATATATACACATGTAGCCCGGGAATTAGAAGCACACAGGACACACTTACTGGGGTTCTTGTAGCCTTCTTATTTATTTCACATCAGTTGCAAAAAGGCTTATTTGACTGAATTTCTAAACTCAAAGTCATTCGTTCTCATCTGAGACTTTAGAGAGAACCGAAACCAAAAGCATAAAAAGAAACAAAATAGCATAGGGGACAAAATACGGCAGTGGGCTATGAAGGTCTACAGAAACAACAAAATACACACGTCATTAAAATCATGACACGGTCACATTAACTCGAAAATGTGCATTCAAAATATTACCACAGTCACTTACACGCCACGCAGCGTGGAACACGGGAGCTGGAGCTTCCTGAAGCTAGTCGTTAGCCCCGGTCGACGGCTGGCATGCTACCCTCTGAAATAAATCACCAATATCTCTAAATGAGACTATATTGTCACATTCTGTTACGGCGTCTCTTACAATGTGTGCGTATTTTACCTACCAATTGAACAGAACAACAGTCTCCTCTGTTCGGCGAGACATTTCAGGCACTTGTGGCTCACATTCAGCAGAAAAGACAACAATAACCCACAATGCACCTGGCGGCTAAACCAAAATGCGCCCAACTGAACCCCAAAACAGCTCAATGCTGCCACCTTGTGACCACTTATTTAACTCACTTACATTTTGTTTACATTTACATTTGAAATATGACATTTAAAAGAAAGAACAAAAGAAAACAAAAACACATTATAGTACATTGGAATACATTCACCCTTAAGTGGAAAATTACACTTAAGATTAATTTACCACCCGGCTACATGCTCCCCTGCAATTAGTCAACGTCCTCGGAGACTACAAAACATTAACTGACTCAAATGCTCCCTGCAATGCCTTTTCAAAGAGAGCAGTACCAAGACTTGTCAAAACCTGGGAGACCATGTCGGTGCTGACTGAGACAGCATTACAGGCTGACCTTGGCCAATTAAAAGGGTTTGGATGAGACCCTGCATTTGCCCGCTTGCTACGCCTAATAGCAGGTGTAGGTGCATAAGCTTTACTCCCAGCTCTGCTAGCCATGCCTGTTAGAGTGGGTCTTTTCCCATCTTCACCAATGAGCAGGTCACTGTCACTAACGTCTGAATGAACATCATTGTTTACACACTCTCTGTCACCATTTCCCATATCTGCCTGACCTCCCTCAGGTTCTTCACTGTCACTGTCATCCAAAGGTGCTGTCACAGGTAAATTAACCCTGTCGGCGACGCATGGCAGCTTTGGTATCTGCATAAACTGAGGAGGCAGGATTTCTTCAACAACAACAAACTCTGGGTCAGGGGACTCAGGAGACACGTCTTCAACTACAGGCTGTGTACTGACATGTGACCTAGTTTTGGTTCTGGGTTTGGGAACTGGTTTTGCACAAGGTCTCAACTCTGACCTATGAACTCTTTTGACGGGACCTCCTTCCAGAGGTTCAACAGTGTGTGTAGTTCCCTGAATGTCAACTACCTTGTAGACTGTTGGACTCCATGCATCTTGAATCTTATTTCTCCCTGAGGGTCTGTGACGTAGGAACACAACCTGACCAATGTCTATAGGGGGACAATACACTTTCTCATTTTGCAGCGCAATTCTCTCAGCTGCCTTCTGCTCTGAGTACTCTTTGGCTCTCTCATGTGCCTGTCGGAGTCTCTCCTGATGAACAGACAACCAGTCCTGTTTACGGTCTGACGTACACTCATGCCCTAATAATGCATCCACTGGGAGATGTGGCTGTGTACCAAAAAGCAGAAAATAGGGCGAGTACCCTGTGGTGGAATGAGGGGTAACATTATAGGCATACACTAATTCAGGAAGATGCTCTGGCCAACGCCTTTTCTTCTCCGGAGGAAGTGTCCTCAACAAGTCATGTAGGGTGCGGTTGTATCTTTCACACTGAGCATTTCCCTGTGGCCTGTATGGAGTTGTCCGTGTCTTTTTGACCCCATAGAGTTTGCACAGCTCTGCAACCACTTCACTCTCGAAATTTCTGCCCTGGTCAGAATGCAACCTCTCAGGGACACCGTACTTCATGAACCACTCTCTGAGCAGAACTTTAGCTGTTGTATCTGCTTTTTGGTCCTTGGTAGGATATGCCTGTGTGAACTTTGTAAAAACATCAGTCACAACTAGAACATTCTCACGGCCATCTGAAACTGGTTCTAGCACTGTAAAATCAATAGCCACCACTTCAAGCGGTCGGGAGGCTAGAAATGCTTTAACTGGAGCCTGGATTTTTGGCTGAGGCATCTTTGTCAAAATGCACCGCTCACAGTTTTTAACCCAGCTCTCAACATCTTCATAAAGCCCAACCCAGAAACATCTCCCTCTGAGCAGGTTCACAGTACGTTCTATGCCCTGATGGCCCATGTGGTTGTGTACACTCTCTAAGACTTGGTCTCTTAGACAACCAGGCACGAGTAACTGCCACACTTCACCATGACGTGGATCTCTGATTACTCTGTACAACAACCCTTCCTTTTCCTGTACACGACTCCACTGTTTCAACAGTCTTTTCACTGAGCTAGATAGGACTGCTCGCTCCCTAGCAGTAGGCTTCCTCCCCTGATCCCAAAATGTCCTGAATTCTTTCAGGGTGGAGTCACTAGCCTGAAAACCTATCAGCTCCTCTCTGGTAAAACCTGGAAGTGTGGGTGTGTTACCTTGTCTCGTGCTTATCTCACCTGATCCTGACTCCATAGCACGGATCTGTCTCACCTTGTAACACTCAAGACTTTTAGTGACAAGATCAGAATCTAGAACTGTCCCTCTCTCCATCAGGTTACACACGGCAATACAACCATCAAAATCTGAATCTGGATCAGTTTCAGGCTCCCCTGCAAACTCCTGCCTAGAGAGGGCATCTGCGGCGGCGTTGCTACTACCAGGACGGTACTTCACTTCAAAGTCAAAAACAGACAGTTGAGCTACCCACCTCTGCTCGATAGCGCCTAACTTGGCTGTTTTGAGGTGGCAGAGCGGATTGTTATCAGTCAGGACAACAAATTTCGCACCCAGCAGGTAACCTCTGAACTTCTCAGCAATTGCCCATTTTAAGGCAAGCAACTCTAACTTCATACTACTGTAATTCCTGTCATTTTTCTCGGCCTGGCGTAACCGGCGGCTAGCGTATGCTATAACGCGTTTGGCGTTACCCTGCTGCTGATACAATACAGCGCCTAATCCGTGCTGACTGGCGTCTGTCTCAACTATGAAGGGCTGTGTGAAATCAGCAAAACCCAAAATGGGAGCAGAGGTAAGTTTTCCTTTTAACTGTTCAAAAGATGACTCACACTCTTGTGTCCACATAGCGCCAAAGTGGTGAACTGCTTTTTTTGTTTTCTTTTCACCTGAACATTTGTTGACTAAGTCGTGCAGCGGTGCAGCAATTTGTGAGAAACCTTGAATGAATCTCCTGTAATAACTACAGAAACCTATAAAGGACTGCAGTTCTTTCACAGTGGTTGGGACCTTCCAGTTGTTAACAGCGGAGACCTTGGACGGGTCAGTCCCCACACCTTCCGCTGACACCTGATGACCCAGAAACTTTACTGACTGCTGTAGGAAAGCACACTTTTGCAACTTCACTTTAAGGCCTGTCTCTGCCAGTCTTTTCAGCACGGTTTCCAGTCTCTCCAAATGTTGCTCAAATGTCTCTGAAAAAACCAAGATATCATCTAGGTAGACCAGGAGTATCTGAAAAATGAGATCACTCATAGTGACTTGCATAAGCCTTTGAAATGTAGCCGGCCCATTACAAACACCAAAAGGCATTCGCACATATTCATATAAGCCAAACGGTGTAGTGAAAGCTGTCTTACTCATGTCTCTCTCATGCATGGCCACCTGATGATACCCGCTTGCTAAATCTATTGTTGAGAAGAATTTCGCCCCCCTCAACGCATCAAAACTCTCATCAATCCTTGGTAGCGGGAATGCATCGCGTCTCGTCTTGGAGTTAAGTTTTCTGTAGTCGACACATAGCCTTAGACTACCATCTACCTTCCTCACAAGCACTATCGGCGAAGCATAGGCACTGGAGCTTTCTCTGATAACTCCTTTTTTCAACAGCTTGCCTATGTGTTCCCTGACTTCACTGTACTGTGTGGGTGGGATTCGTCTGTATGGCTGTGTCACAGGTATGTCGTCTGTGAGATGAATCTCATGTTGCACTTTGTCAGTGTGGCCTAGATCTACATCCTCTGTTGCGAACACAAAAGAATATTTCTCCAGCAGCAAAGCCAGTTGTGCATGCTGTTCTGGGCTACCACTTACATCAAGCTGGTCGAGGATGGACTGTACATCTGTGGGTGTTTTGGGATGTTTGTCGATGCTCACTTGTTCAGTGTCTGCTGAGATTCTCTGGAACTGTATCTCACAAAGTTCATCACTTTTTACACTGTCTACATGAGTCAAAACCCCTAGCCTGATCCTTGGCTTCAGCCAGATATCTTCATCAGACATGTTCATGACTTGGACAGGAAACACATGACTTTCAGATGAAACTAAGGTAGGTACAACAACCAAACCTCCAGGCAAGGGTGCACTCACAGGCTCCAGCAACATTAAAGGGCCATGTTCACTCACAGTCCTAAATCCCCTTGCCATGACTGTGGCAGCAGACAATGCAGGAACGTGGACCATCTCCCTACTCGCCACTCTAGCAAAGGAGAGCCTGTCTGTTACAGTTACTGCATGAAGATTATTGAAAGCCTCCCTCCAGTTCGAGTCAAGTTTACTCTGTAGTGTGGTGTCAAACTCAGTGTGTACGAGCTCTCGACATTTTTTGACAACATTCATCCCTATGAGACCTGGAACAGAGGAAGAGTGTGCAGAATCCTTGACTATCAGGAAGCCTCGCTCTGGGATAGTCAGACCCATTACCTCGACCTCAAGTTCTACATAGCCCATATAGGGTATGTCTAACCCATTTGCTGCGGTGATCTTTAACCACTCAAATGCAGGATGAATGTCTTCACTTTTATCTGACAAGTGTTCCCTGAAAAAACTCTCAGAAATTGTGCTGACCTGGCTACCAGTGTCAAGTAGGCATGATACTGAGACTCCCTGAAGTTTCACCTCGACAGTTTTGCATTCTCCGACTGCACGCTCTAGGATCCTACTTCTGTCTGGTGTTACTGCTGGTGAGCCAGTAGATCCCCCTCGAATTGCCTGGCTCATGGCAACCGAGGGTGAAAGTTTTCCTGCACTACAGAAGGTGTTGACTCATCTTGGACTCTGTTGGCCTGCAGGCACTTTTTGGCAATGTGGCCCGCGCCTCGACACTTGAAACAGATAGGCTGGCCGTCTGGTGTGTACCGTGGTTGCAGTCTAGCTCGTGGCTTGGGCTCTTGGAAAGTCATTTGAGTGGTACGTCTACTCAGCTCAGTTACAGCACTTGCTAGGTCGGCGAGTGTTTTGCCTAACTCTACTAACTGTTTTCCCTGTTGAGCTACTGCTCTTTGAACATCACCTAATGCAGTAGATTGGCCATTGTTTGCCTCAGTAGTAGAAAACTGGGATTCTGAAACCTCTGACTTAACCTGGCTGCTCTTAACAATTCTGGGACGATGGGGCCTGCTTTCCTCCATTTCCCACAGGAGGGCTTCGCGCCTCACATCTAAAAGGCTACAGTCTGGTTGGTCTCTGACCATCTTTCTGAGTTCACGTCTGAGAGCTGAATCCCTTAAACCCTCAATGAACTGGTCCCGGAGAACGGCTTTCTCATTAGGTATCACGTTTGCTGACTGCTTCACTACAGAGCTCAAGATCTGGGACAGGGCATGGGAGTAGTCACGGAGGTCTTCACCCTCCACTTGTTTACGGTTGTAAAAGGTCTGCAAAAGCTGTGTGATGCTGCGTTTTTCCCCAAATGCATTCCTTAAGTAGGAGTATAAATCACTGGGCCTCACTGACTGACCCCCCATGCATAGTCGAACCTCCTCCAATGCAGGACCACGCAACAGAGATAGAATGTAGTCACACTGCCCCTCTGTTGTCTGCTCTCTGGATCTTAAAACCCTTTCAATCTCTTCAATAAACTCTTCCACAGACCTCCCATCTGTACCACCCTCCCCACTAAATGCTTGGACCTGGCGTTCTCTTGGAACATAGATGTATGAACGTGTGGGTGCGCTATTATCATTTGCCCTCTGAGCCCCTATCTCATCATTTAACCTGACAAGTTCATCTCGCAATTGGGTGAGCTCTTGCATGCGAGTCTGCATTTCTGCTGTAGCATCTGTACTTGGGCCTGCTACCTCATCTGATGCCTCGTCGAACTGGGCAGCATCATCATCAGAACCACTAGCCATGATGAAATGTTAGTTTTTACTCAGTCCAGTCTGAATGTGAATCTTAAGTTCACACAAGAATCAAGGATACGATGAACACAGTCTTGAAACACTGCTGAATCTTGCTCTTGGCAGCCGGACGAAGTGCTGGGCAGCTGGCGTCGCGGTGGAATCCTCAGCGCAGGTCTGGATGAGCCGTGTCGATCAGGAAACAGTGGCGCCACTGGAGCTCCTCAAGTCGTCTCTCACCGGTCACCGCTTCCGCTACAGGCTGGCCTCTCCGACACGTCCACCCACAGGCTTCTCCTGCAATCTTCACCACTGCCGTATTTTGTCAAATAAAAAATAAAAACAAGCTACTACTGCCAATTGCAAAAAAATGTTTTAGCTACACCCCACTCCTGGTACCAAAATGTGTAGCCCGGGAATTAGAAGCACACAGGACACACTTACTGGGGTTCTTGTAGCCTTCTTATTTATTTCACATCAGTTGCAAAAAGGCTTATTTGACTGAATTTCTAAACTCAAAGTCATTCGTTCTCATCTGAGACTTTAGAGAGAACCGAAACCAAAAGCATAAAAAGAAACAAAATAGCATAGGGGACAAAATACGGCAGTGGGCTATGAAGGTCTACAGAAACAACAAAATACACACGTCATTAAAATCATGACACGGTCACATTAACTCGAAAATGTGCATTCAAAATATTACCACAGTCACTTACACGCCACGCAGCGTGGAACACGGGAGCTGGAGCTTCCTGAAGCTAGTCGTTAGCCCCGGTCGACGGCTGGCATGCTACCCTCTGAAATAAATCACCAATATCTCTAAATGAGACTATATTGTCACATTCTGTTACGGCGTCTCTTACAATGTGTGCGTATTTTACCTACCAATTGAACAGAACAACAGTCTCCTCTGTTCGGCGAGACATTTCAGGCACTTGTGGCTCACATTCAGCAGAAAAGACAACAATAACCCACAATGCACCTGGCGGCTAAACCAAAATGCGCCCAACTGAACCCCAAAACAGCTCAATGCTGCCACCTTGTGACCACTTATTTAACTCACTTACATTTTGTTTACATTTACATTTGAAATATGACATTTAAAAGAAAGAACAAAAGAAAACAAAAACACATTATAGTACATTGGAATACATTCACCCTTAAGTGGAAAATTACACTTAAGATTAATTTACCACCCGGCTACACACACATATATATACATATATATGTGTGTATATATATACATATATATATATATATATATATATATATACTGTATATATATATATATATATATATATATATATACACACACATATATGTATATATATACACACATATATATGTATATATATCAGCTCAGTGTTATGGTCATACTGACAGCCTACTAGTAACAGAATAGGCACCCAGTAGTTAAATAATAACTAAGGTATATATTCTTTGAAAGATCCTGAATTGTGACGCCCTTATTTCTTAACTTCACATTTTGTTCTCATGCACCTACATATATGTATTGGTACATACTGTACTGGTACACTGTTAGTCCAAGTCTGTTAGTCCAGACTGTGATCTAAAGCGTTATGTAGTGTCTGAGTGTTTCTTATACCTCCTGAGCTCTGAGTGATAGGACAGGATGGGACAGGACCAGATGCTTCCCTTTAAGTATATGCGGGAAGGGGACAAGGTAGAGGTCTCATGTCCAGGAGAACAACATATTAGTCCTGTAGTGTGCGTCAGAGAATAGCTAAAGGAAGAGGCCCCACACTGAGGACTGACCAGTTCAGAGGTTCAAGATTGATTTGATGTATACATTTTCATCTTAGTATAGAGAGACTAGCAGGTCAACTTCAGATAACATCAATATAGTCACACACACACATTCACGTACACATATTCCCTTGAGAGAGAGGTGTTATGCAGACCTATTCTTTTCCCATAGGATAGGAGGGCTCTCAGTGCCCTAAAAGTAAACAATTAGAGGAAACATGCGGGCCTGAGCAAATGGACTCTAAAAAGGACCCGCACACTAGAGAACGGGGGTTTGGTTGATCTCCTAAGACTGAGGGTCTGAGAGGAGTTCTGATAGAGCAGAGGGCAAAGCATTTTGGGCATCACTTTGCCGAGATTTGAGAATACCAGGGAGTGGCCACACTCTGGTTCGGACGCTGCCTTGAGATCTGTTTCAATAAAGATTGCTCTGTCAAATCCACCCAGCCTTGCCTCCGCAGAATCTTTTATCAACATACTACACGGCAACACCTTTTGAGGACGACAGCCCATATACTTCAGTTACCAGTATTGTTACTCACGGCTGATATTCTTCTACATTTACAGAAGAAACAGAGTAAAGTGTGCAGGAGTAGGCAGTTTAATGATGATGACATTTGCCAGTTTAATGTCATTCTCTTTCCTGCTCAATCCTCCTTCTTATCTAACTTACAGCTAACTTACATGAATACCTGTTGTATTGTTGTGGACCTTATCTTGTTGAAAGAGGAATCAAACACTGCTTACATCAGTTTTCAGGATAGAGAGCTAATTAGCTGGTCAGGTGCAGCACATTAAAAAGATCATTAATGTACCTGCAGATGTCTGTCTGTGCAGAAAGGATGACTAAATCTGAATAAAAGTTGGACTTTCAAATAGAAAGCCTGGTTCATAAAAGTGACTTTGTACTCTTTTTGTTTTAGGAATTTGGAGAACGAGGTGTAAATCCAAAGCATCAGATTCTGAGCTGTGCGACTGGACTGAGAACAGTTAACAGAGGTTTGTCTTAATTCATTTCCGTTATCTGTTTTCTTCTGTTTCTTTCTTTGTTCAGGTAGCAGTCACTGATGACAGTTCAGGTAATGATAATGCAGTCTCTTGTCTTTCATTCTGTCTTTTGCATTACAATGCTAAAATTAAAACTGCAAGCAGTGATGAACGGGCCCTCGCAGTCCACGCGCGTCGGGGTGTGCTGCTGTCGGGGCATGGCGCTTATCCGGCCCCATTGGCCGATTATTGTGTATGCGTGTCTTAACTGTCCGTGTGTTAACCGGACTGGATTTGGTGAAGATATGCAAGACTGTCTGTTTGGCCACAATGTGCAGGAAATTGTTGTTTTATATTTTGGGCGTTCTTTAGACTATCACAATTCTTTTAATGACTTTTTGTCAGGAGGGTCCACAGATTCTGTGTGCAAAGTTTGGTGCAAATGGGAGCAATTGCCTGGGAGGAGTTTGAAAAAGTAGGTTTGCGACATTTCGCGAATTTGCGAAAAAAAAAGTTCAGGAGATTCAGCACAATTCACTGAACGCATGGATATAAGGTTTTTGAATGTGCGACAAAGTATATGGGAGTTATAAGCCAAAACCGGCTAAGCGCCATGCCCGACACGCGTGGACTGCGAGGGCCCGTTCATCACTGCTTGCAGTTTTAATTCTAATAGCATTTTCTGGAATAAAGTATTTTCTGTATTTCTCCAGGCTTTCCTCCTTTGAGTCTTCTGATTGCCTCATCGAGCTCATACTGGTGCTCACTTGGCTTCCTTAAACAGGTAAGTAGTAGTAACCATCATACTGACTTTGTTGATGTTTTCCATAATCTTGTGTTAACACTGTGCACGCTGTAGATCCAAAAATAACGTTTTATCACAGCAAACATTTTGACATGTCAATGCAGGACAAGCACATGTGTAACTGATAATAAACCCAGGTTTCCAGTATTGCTCATGTTGGTTCACATGAGGCTTCCTAGAACACTCAGTTGAACAGATCCTTCTGATCTTAGCTGTTGCCTGTTTTTACAATAAGACAAAAGTCTGCTGTGAAAAAGGTTTGAGAGTTGATGCTTATGTATGAGAATCATTCAATGTCTTGCAAAGCACAGATCACAAAAAGAAAAGAAAAAAACAAAGGCAGCAAGACAAGCTTTTATTTATTCAGCACATTTCATAGTGGGGGGCAGTGTCGTGCATGAACCTGCTAAAAGAGCACATTCATTAAAAGTGCTCATATTTTTTAACTCATAGTAACTGTTTGCTACGAATTAACTTGAATGTGAGAGTCGTTAAATCCCACAAGTGTCAACGAGGCTCACAAGTACAACTAGGCAGTATAAAATGGAAGAAGGTAATGTTTCATATCGACTAATTAAAGCACAGAAGCTCAAGTTTATTGCATTTCCTTAGAAATCCAGGGGTTAGTGATACTTTAAAGCCTAATGAGAGCTCCCAGTCAGAAACACAGCCTCTGATTGGTCCACAGGTGCAGCCCAAGGCATCATGGGGCTGCCAGTGGATGGCTAAACATGCTTTTAACAATGACGCGTATACAAATTACAATCACAGACGACATTCAGTGTTGGATTTATCATTTTGTCTCCAAAAGACACTGTAGTTCAAGGTTGGATTATAAAGCTGCTGAACGGGATACAGGAGGCTCGTTAGCACAGTGGTTTGGGCAAAAAAGTAACTCTTAAAAATGCAGCTTTCCAGAGATATGTAGTAAAGAGTGACATACTTTGATATCGTATATAACATCATTGACGACAAGGTCAGGGTATAATGCATTTCTTGACATAGTAAATTTAATAATTTTACCGAAATTTTACTAGTAATGTGTTGATATTACTTTATTGCTGCTAAAAGTAATACACTGCTGTTACACGTTACTTTATGACAAACACCCACAACGCTACTAGGGCAGGAAATAGAAGAAGGGATGGAAGATGTTTTATTGAATTGAACCACATGTCATTAACAGTTTTTAAGACAAAGTAGTCTGTGTTCCACTCATTCCATTACAGAAAAAATTAACATATATATATTATAATAATCACACGCACACATGTGTAAAAAGAGAGTAGTGGCATTGGGGAACTATAGTATAACCATAGTAACTGCAACTGAGAGTCTGTACATTATTATTTTTCTACATTTCATCTTTTACAGATTTGGACCAGTCAGCACTTCACTCACTTCAAGAGCAGAAGACGTACACTTTTACTGCGCAGACTGCCAGTCTCAACTGTCATTTTCTGACTTGAATTAGTCTGCCTCTTCAGAGAGCTGGTCCTGGTAACACCTGATTATAAAGTTAGAACTTCAAAAACAAAATGGCCACTGTGCTAGATTATTTTTTCAGAGGCCCCAAGCGGCTGGCTGACGCTGTGAAAGCAAAGGGCTCAAAGCTAGGAGCACAGAAAGGGTTTCTCCCCGTTTATAAAGTTAAACTGAAGGATGAAAAAATCCAAGTTGATGGCTGCAGGCGTTTCAGTTTTGGGAAAGACTCCACTAAACACAATCGCACCATCATGGTTCTCGGAGCAACTGGTGCTGGGAAGTCAACTCTCATCAATGGGATGATCAATTACATTCTGGGTGTTGAATGGCAGGATCCATATCGGTTTAAGTTAGTTCATGAGGATCCATCGAAATCACAAGCTCACAGCCAGACTTCTGAAGTCACTGTGTACAAGCTCAACCACCAGGAGGGGTTTAAAATAGACTACTCACTGACCATTGTTGACACTCCAGGATTTGGAGATACAAGAGGCATAGAGAGAGACAGGGAGATCACAGAACAGCTGCGTAATCTCTTCACTGATCAGCGAGGTGTCAGTGAAATTGATGCTATATGTTTTGTAGCTCAGTCTGCTTTAGCTCGACTCACACCAACACAGAAATATGTGTTTGACTCTGTGCTCTCAATCTTTGGCAAAGATGTGGCAGAAAACATCAGAGTGCTGGTGACATTCGCAGACGGCCAGCGTCCTCCAGTTCTAGAGGCGATCAAAGCTTCAGGTGTCCCATGTCCTACAACAGAAGATGGGCTGCCACTTCACTTCAAATTCAATAATTCAGCCTTGTTTGCAGACAACAAATCATCTGAAGCAGGCGGCACAAAAGAGGAGGATGAGGATGGAGGCTTTGATCAGATGTTTTGGAACATGGGAACAAGAAGCATGAAGAGGTTCTTTGTTGCTTTGAATGTGATTGAAACCAAAAGCTTGACATTAACTAAGGAGGTCCTCAGAGAGAGACAGAGCCTCGAAAATTCAGTTGAAAATTTGCAGAAGCAGGTTAAACTTGGGTTAGCCAAGCTTGAGGAGGTAAAAGAGACAGCTGAAAAACTGAAGGAGCACGAGGCAGAGATCAGCAGAAATGAGAACTTTGAGTTTTACGTCACTGTCAAAAAGCCTGTTCAAACAGATATTTCAGGTACTGGAGAGTACATCACCAACTGTCAGCAGTGTCATTACACCTGTCACCATCCCTGTGCGTATTCCAACGATGCAGATAAAAGAAAATGTTGTGCAATGGGACCAGATGGAAATTGTACTGCCTGTCCAGGCAAATGTATTTGGAGTGTACATTATAATCAGAAGTACAAATGGGATTATGTGGAGACTAAAAAAAAACAAACAATCAAATCACTGCAAGAAAAGTACCTGAAAGCCTCAAAGGCTAAGACACCCATTGAAGCAATGATTGCAACACTGAGAGCTGAATATGATCGTGTGCAGGATAAGGTGGAGAAACTGATGGAGAGCTCTGGCAAGTGTTTAAACAGACTTAAAGAGATAGCACTGAAGCCAAATCCGCTCTCCACTCCAGAGTACATTGACCTGCTTATTGAGGGAGAGAAATCTGAGGGCAAGCCAGGCTGGAAGCAACGAGTTCAGAGCCTGATAGCTATCAGAGAAAAAGCTGAGACCATGGCTAAAGTAGACAGAGGAGAGAATCCCCTCCACAGTTCACCTGACTCAAACAATCAAACAAAGAACAATACCAACCAAAACAAGACTAAAACCAACAGAGACCAAGACAAGATCAATTCTAATGCAGACCAAGGTGAGGTAGTGACCGATACCAACCAAGGCCAAGACGAGACTAAGAATGACTCTAATTTGAACAAAAGCCGAGACACTGAGGTTAATGCTAACTCAGACCAAGACATGTTAGATTCTGATGACAAGACAAGCCAGGACAGTGAGCTTGATACTAACTCAGACCAAGACAAGTTAGATTCTGACGCCAACACAAGCCAGGACAGTGAGCTTGATACTAACTCAGACCAAGACAAGTTAGATTCTGACGCCAACACAAGCCAGGACAGTGAGCTTGATACTAACCCAGACCAAGACAAGTTAGATTCTGACGCCAACACAAGCCAGGACAGTGAGCTTGATACTAACTCAGACCAAGACAAGTTAGATCCTGATGCCAAGACAAGCCAGGATAGTGAGGTTAATGCTAACCCAGACCAAGACAAGTTAGATCCTGATGCCAAGACAAGCCAGGATAGTGAGGTTAATGCTAACCCAGACCAAGACAAGTTAGATCCTGATGCCAAGACAAGCCAGGACAGTGAGCTTGATACTAACTCAGACCAAGACAAGTTAGATACTGATGCCAAGACAAGCCAGGACAGTGAGCTTGATACTAACCCAGACCAAGACAAGTTAGATTCTGACGCCAACACAAGCCAGGACAGTGAGCTTTTGGATCCTAATCACCACTGGACTGAGAACAGCCAACACAGGTAGCCACCCTGTGACTCTCTCAGAGGGCCACTAAAGTGCTCCTAGTGACGGTCAAAGCACCAGCAGACTCCCTGATTTTACCACAGAGACACAGAGTCTGACAGCAGCTGCTTAGCTCTGACCTTCAGCTCTACATGTGTGTCTCTGTTCCTGCTACACTGAGTAGTGGTCAGTCAGTGTCCACCAACTTTTCATGTCAGCACTGTGTATTCACTAGGCCTCATACAGTCACTGCTTCCTCAATGTTGTGTTGTATTATAGCAGTGACCAGCAGTACTACAACTCACTCTGTTGTAGGGTCGGTCCACAAAAATGTCTCACTTTGGGAGCTTCAGTGTTCCCCCTAGGAGCCATACTTACAGTACATGTGGTCGCAGCTATTGTGAATTCATGCTTGCTTAAATGTTGTGGGTATATCAAATCAAATCAATTTTATTTTTGAAGCCCAAAATCACAATCACATTGCCTCAGTGGGCTTTACAATCTGTACAGTGACTTAGACCCTCAATTCGAGTGAGGAAAAACTTTCCATATTGAGAAAAAGAAACCTTTAACGGGGGAAAAGAAGACGGAGGAAACCTCAGGAAGAGCCACAGAGAAGGGATCCCTCTCCCAGGATGGACAGATATGCAATAGATGTCGCATGTTCAGAAAATAACAACCAAATCGCAGTTTACAAGTTACACTGACAGAATATCTGATACAAATTATAATATATATAAAGCGTGTGGATCCAGGAGACGACTGAGCAGGCTGATACATCGCCAAGTGGTGCCCAAGCCACAAGACCTCCTCTCCACCGTGGTGACCTGGAAGAGGGCAGGCCACACAAGATAATTAGCAGTAAAACAGAGAGATCAGAGTGAGGAGGCATCAAATTTTACAGAAACACAGATATAAGGAGACAGTAAAACAGAGGAGAGCAATGGTCCAGCGGAGCTCAGGGTGTGACGATCAAGAACCGTCAATATGTGAGGCAGCAGGAGCCAGGAGAGGTAGATGGTCCCCGGGGCCCAAGGTCCATCAGAAGGGAGCCTGAATGAAAAGGGAGGAGGAGGAGGAAGCTATAGAGAGTGACACAGCTTGCAGCTTGTGGGGACAGAAAACAAAACAAGTTAGAGAAATGTGATGTTAATCAGAATAAACAGATTGACTGAGACCGACCCACTGAAGAAGCTAGCAGTCGAAGTCAAGGACTAATTAAAGTCTAAATCTCAAGAGAAATAAGAAAAAGAAAATGTAGTCACGTGACAGAAGTCTTGTCAAAGTATTTTTTTTCCTTTATTTGAGTTTGTATTCGCTTCTGACTGTTTTATCATCTAACGATAAACACGTTTAAGATGCTGTTATCAACACTTATAATCTCTTATGTAAATAAGCATCTATTAAGGACTCATCAGGGCCTTATTACCTATCAGTTGATGATTATTCCAAGTACCTTATTATAAAGTGCCACCCAGTAATATCTGCTTCTTGCTAAGTTTGATTTTCTTTGAGATTCAAAAACATAATTGACGTGAATAATGTTTCTGTTTGATATTGATGTGTACTGAATGACATGTTCTTGTCCTGTAGTAATAAGGAGGCTTCTGCTGAAAGATGGATATGACAAGAGGTCCATAGAGAAACTGTGGCCTGTTTGCTCAGACTGAAAGCGGCTGTGGTTTTTTCACCTCGGCTGACACTTTGTCATTCTAGATTGAAAACAGGTCACAGCTGATGCTAAGCTTTACAAGTCAGAGAAGTTAATTCATGTTTTCTAAGAACTATATTATGTGACAAGAAGAAGGAGTTATGTCATCGGTGTCGTCCTAGTTTTCTTTCTTGTCTTTTCATCTTATTTTTGTATATTATTGTTTTTGTTTGTAATTTTGTGATCACCTGAAAAAAAAAAAAATGTGAAAACTTAAATAAAACTGGAGTGTATTTTGTACATTCCAACCAAAGTTCTGGACTTGGCTCATTTCTCTGAGGTCATCTGACCACCTCACCAGGTAACGAGTCTTTTAAACACCTTGTGGAAATCTAAAAAAATTGAAACTACTTAGACAAGATTTTTTATTTAAGAAGAGAAATTGCTAAACCTAAATTGGTGACAACATTTTATAGAACTGATTTATGGCACGTTTAATACAGTTTCTGAGTATTCTTGTGATGTGTACGTGAGTATGTCATATACACATGCGTATGTCTCAGTTATAACATCAGCACACCAATTAAATGAAAAATAACTCAATGATTAAAAGGAAATGAAAACCAACATGTAGAACTGTTGCCCTCTGATGTGTCATTGTGCACTTTGGCCCTCTGCAGGTCCCTTTTGTTTGAAGACTTTTCAAATCAGCCTTCACTTTTATAAAGAACCCATTTCAAATCATCAACATGACAATCTTCATTTTTTTCATGTAGCTCAACATCTTCTAGGTCAGAGTGTAAGACCAAGCAGTGAATAAGTTATTATATAATACAATTCATGAAATTACTGTATATGTATATCAAGTAAATGCAACAAAGTTGATCATATGTCCACAATGTAATTATACTTATTAATTATAATAAAATCTTATAATGCTTATAAGAATTGTTGCTATACAAATGATGAAAATAAAAAAACTGTCGTGCATTGGGAGCAGGTGGATACTGTGAAGTGTGTTCATATAAATGTTACAATGTAACAAACGCTCTCTCTCTCTATTTGAATTCAAAGAGCAACAACAAATAAAAACTACAAAATGGTATGTAAGTGTGAAATTAAAACCACTAGAAATACTTAAACAGAAGAAATGCAGTCTCTTTCTCCCTCCTCTACCACTCTGTATAATAATCTAATCCTGACACTGATATCAACCACTTGTTGAACCCAGATAAGAGATCATTACAAATACTGTACAACTGCTGCACTTACGATTACGGCCACATAGAGGCGCCACTTGTGCTCTTGTTGACATCTCACTGTTCTGTCATCTACATTGTGTTTCTGCAACCTCTGATTGGACGTTGAGAAAGCATTGTTTTCTTTTCTATCTGTCATAGACCTTGACATCATCCCCAAATCAATGGTTCATCAAAATCAGAGTTGGTTTTGCCAGTCTTAATTCATTTGAATAATAATGTGTTGCACACAACAAGGTTTATTTCATTACAGCCGAGGTGTAGCTTTCATTATGCCAGCTTATTATTATTATTATTATTATTATTATTATTATTATTATTATTATTTTAAAGTAGCCTACCTTTGTGTGAAAGGTCCCATCAGCTCAGCTATCCTTCCTGCATTCAGCGGCTGTACCTGTGTTACTTTCAGCCTGGTTTATGTATTTTAATTTCTTCTATATTTGTTTAATAGTTTGCTCTGTTTTAAATATTACACGCACATGGCTAGCTATGGAAAACGTGGGATGACTTATCGAGTTGATAACCATCTACGTTTGATCTCGATTGTTAGTTAGTGAAGGTGACAGCAACATATCCTGGGTTTGTTAAACTTTTCACCTCTTTCAGCAGCTGAACGTTGCCTCAAAGTAAATTTCACTGTTTAATCTTAAAGATTTCATTCACTTGAGATTCTTCTGTGTTTCCACCACTTAATGCATCTGATTAAGATCTGCTCTGGTGATCCTCATTCAATTATTCATTCGTTGTGTTGTATTCATAGCATTCATTCATATTCATTTATGGCTGCATTCAGCTTATTAATGATCATATCTATGTGTTATTTATTTGTATGATTAGTGGTTATTACTGTAGTTGTGAAGCACACCTATACATTATTTATATTCATATTTATTTTTGTATTTATTCCTTTATTTGTACATTTAGTATTAGTTTTGTGTGTACTAGTAGTTCAATAAACTTTTCAACAATAAAGCACCTGGTTAGTGAGGTTCTGTATCTAGAGTGTTATGGTCACTGCACACATGTCAAGAAATTAGAAGCAACCTCAATGTTTTATTAATCAGTAATCAATTTACCATTTTTGAAGGGTGGTGTCCTGAGGTGAACTTAATATAGATTAATTTCTGTCTGTCTTATAAATGCTGATGAAATCTGATAGCTGGAAATCCATTACTTCCTCATGCCAAAATATATTTAATCATTACCTATTTTATATCCTTGGAGAATAGGTGCTACAGAGGACAACAGACAACACACGAGGCAGTATTTATATATTAGAAATTTAATTCATGTTAATCATTCACGTCATTTCTCCATCATTCAGTGATAGCAACCTTTCTACATCGGGAACAAAAATGTTATTCAGTACACATCAGTAAATTAACATTGTTCACATTAACCATTGTAATTAAATTTGAAAGAAAACAAACTGAAGAGCAGAAAACTTTAAACCTTCAAAAGAAGCTGATGTCTGTCTCTAAAACACCCATAAGGAACAACATACAGTATGTAAATCTCTTACAAATATTGAGCATACCATGATAGAATATAAAAATAAATTAGAAAAGGAGTCTTGAACAATGGGATTCTCAGTGCAGTCCAAAAACCATTAGAGTATCTCAAATTTCCATGTCAAGAACTAAATATACACATGTATCTTGTTTATTTGGCTCACCCTCCTTGATTTGTAGATGTGCTGCCTTTCCTCACTTTGTGGAATATAAAAACACTATTTACAATTAAATTTTCACTGTTCATGTTTGATGAGTTAATAGAGCTGCAGACTTAAACATTTACTTGGTGTTTATGGTTCCAGCACAGACTGTGGTCACACCTCAATATTCAGTCACACACATGGTAAAATTTGCAATCCGTAATTCCTTTTTGGATAACAGCAAATTCTTCCCTTTGGTGAAGTCTTTGAATCAACCACAGTTGTCAGAATAAATGTTAGCTAAGTGGGATCTAGGGTGGACATTGTCCTGCCGTGTTTGCTGGACCCAAGGTTTTCCAGCCGAACATTGCATTGTAACAAGACGATCAATGATATTCGCTTCACGCATCAGTGGTTTTAATATTGATCAGTGCATATATGACATTTTTGGTACAAATGTCAATGTGATACATAGCCTATGACACGTACAAACTTGAACGTATCTGTGGTTTGCAACGAAAGGTCACCAGCCCCACTTGTAGCCAACTGGCACTATGGACTCTGGAGGAGAATCTCTCCTCTGTCTACTTTCGCCATGATCTCGGCTTTTTCTCTCATGGTTATGAGGTACTGAACTCGTTGCTTCCAGCCTGGCTTGCCCTCAGATTTCTCTTCCTCAACAAGCATGTCGATGTACTCTGGAGTGGAGAGTGGATCTGGATTAAGTGCTATCTCTTTAAGTCTCTTTAAACACTTAGCAGAGCTCTCCATCAGTTTCACCACCTCAGCCTGCACAAGATCATATTCAGCCCTCAGTTTGTCAATCAATGCCTGAACCAGTGTCTCAGCTTCTGAGGCTTCCAGGTACTTTTCTTTCAACTTTTTCACAGTTTGTTTTTCCTGAACCTCCTCATACTCCCATTTGTACTTCTGATTGTAATGTACATCCCAATGACATTTGCCTGGACACTTTTTACAGTGTCCATTTGGTCCCATTGCAGAACATTTTCTCTTATCTGCATCATTGGGTATTCCACAGGGAAAATGACAGGTGTAATGACACTGCTGACAGTTGGTCAGGTAAAATCCAGAACCTGAAATGGTTACTTTAACAGGCTTCGTGACAGTGACGTAAAACTCAAAGTTCTCATTTCTGCTGATGTCTGCCTCGTGCTCCTTCAGTTTTTCAGCTGTCTCTTTTACCTCCTCAAGCTTGGCTAACCCAAGTTTAACCTGCTTCTGCAAATTTTCAACTGCATCCTCAAGCTCCTGTCTTTCTCTGAGGACCTCCTTAGTTAATGTCAAGCTTTTGGTTTCAATCACATTCAAAGCATCGAAGAACCTCTTCATGCTTCTTGTTCCCATGTTCCAAAACATCTTACCAAAGCCTCCATCCTCATCCTCCTCCCTCATGCTGCCGACTGCAGATGATCTGTTGTCTGCAAACAACGCTGAATTATTGAATTTTAAATGAACTGGCAGCCCATCTTCTGTTTTAGTACATGGGACACCTGAAGCTTTGATCGCCTCTAGAACTGGAGGACGCTGGCCGTCTGCGAATGTCACCAGCACTCTGATGTTTTCTGCCACATCTTTGCCAAAGATTGAGAGCACAGAGTCAAACACATATTTCTGTGATGGTGTGAGTCGAGCTAAAGCAGCCTGAGCTACAAAACCCACAGCATCAATTTCACTGATATCCTGGTTTGATGTGAAGAGATTACGCAGCTGTTCTGTGATCTGTTTGTCTCTTTCTTTGCCTCTCACATCTCCAAATCCTGGAGTGTCAACAATGGTTAGTGAGTAGTCTATTTTAAACCCCTCCTGGTGGTTGATCTTGTACACAGTGACTTCAGAAGTCTGGCTTTCAGCTTGTGATTTCGATGGATCCTCATCAACTAGCTTAAACCGATACGAATCCTCCCATTCAACACCCAGAATGTAATTGATCATCCCATTGATTAGAGTTGACTTCCCAGCACCAGTTGCTCCGAGGACCATGATGGTGCGATTGTGTTTGGCGGACTCATTCCCAAAAGTGAAACACCTGCCCCCTGCGACACTCATTCTTTCTTCTTCCAGGGGAACTTTATAAACAGGGAGAGGACCCGGCTGGTTTTCCAGCAGTTTGCTGTTTCCTTTAACAACATCTGCAAGTCGTTTGACTTGAGGCTTTCTAGGTGAAGTTTTAATGGAACCACTGACTTCATAAGCTGGTCCAACACCTACTGAGGTCACTGCTCTGCATCTGAACTTGTACTCTGTGTTTGGACTCAGATCGCTCACTGTGACGTCTTCAGCTTCTGATGCTGTCTTTTCTTTCCATCCATCCTGTCCACTGACACAGTACTCAACTGAGTAGGAGGTGATGTTCTCTGCTCCAAACTTTGCTGGAGAAATCTTCAGTGTCACACTGTTGTGGTTTCTGTCTCTGACTGTTACTGTTTCAGGCCTTGAAGGAGGCTCAAAGTTCTCAGTGACAGAGAAGCCGTCTTTATAGAGGACGATGCTCGAACCTTTCTGTGTCTCGCCTGTTGAACCAACTGCCAAGAACTTAATGTTCTTGTTTTCCTTGTTGGCCTCTGCGAAGTCACTGAAGAGTTTTGCTTTACTCCTCATTGTATCTGTTGCTTCTTTTGAGGCGTACCATTGTTCCTTCTCTACATCATGAGTACGAGACTCTTCAGGATTGTTTGGTTTGGGTGTTTGTTTTAAGTAGTTTGATAATGTTGAGAGGTACTTTTCATCACTTCCCAGTGAGGGGAAGACAAAACACACAGCATGATCTGCACTGAGACTTTCCTTATACAGGTCTGTTTGAGATGAGACAATCTTAGTGTTTTTCATATTGCTGGTCAGGGAGTTTAAGATGCATGTTTCTCTCTCGTTACAGTCCATCCACTCCTTCAGGTTTTTAATGTTGAAAGGAGAAGAACGTCTCTTCTCCTGAATCTCTGCGAGCACAGCATCCTCTTCTTCTTCTCCTCTCCGAATCGCTGGAAGTTTCTTGGCCAAGTTTTGCTGGAATTCCTTCTTGAACTTAGAGCACATGTCTTTAAAGGTTTTAATCTTTTTGCCATTTACTGGACCCTGCTGTGCAGCGGTTCTCAGTGCATCATTGCACCTCATTTGCACCTCCTTCAGGTCCTCCAGGACTGCCTGCATTTCTTCTATGAATACAGGACTTTCCTCATGCACAAGTTTTGCAGCAGAAGAATCGAAACTTATCAGTGGCATCAGCCAGACCTTCATCGGTATGGCATTTTCTCCATTGGCTCCCAGCAATTTTGGTAGACTTTGGTAGACTTGTATTGCATCCTCAAAGGACACGGGAGTTTTATCAAGTAAGAAGTCTCCATGGAAATTGCAGGAGAATTTATCAGCTCTTTCTTTGTCTTTGTCTTTAATTTTCAGGGAACCTTTACCCGACAAAAGGGGAATCTTCGTGATGATCTCCTTCAGGTTGCCCTCACATTGTTGATGACTTTCATCAGTGGACACATCACGGTCAAAGACAAAGAAGGCTTTAGCTCCATAAAGGATACCTGTGACTACATGTGTTGCTAATCCTTTTTCAAATATATCTGGATGCTTAACATTGCATTTTCCAAGATGATCCATCGACAGTTCCTGGAACTTTGTGTAAGCTTCATATTTTAGTGAAACTCTGGCCTGATTTTTGTAAGTCTTATAATCATGCAGGTATTTAGCAGATCCTTCGACAGATAGGAGTCCACAGAATAAACTCGCCTTCACGGATCCTTCGACATTTAGCGCTGAACATTTGTCCTGAATTGATTCAGATGCATCTATTTCAACACCATTGTAGTTTTGTGGTCTTTCTCCAACATGCTTTACCAGATCATCATGGTCCCATAATGTCATGCCTGCAGACGAAAGGAGAAAAAGCATCACAACATTATGCTTGAGTATTCATCACACATTCAGGGATCTCTTCTTCAGGGTTGCTGCTGGCCTCTATTCCAGCTGATGTTCAACAAGAACTCTGAGACCAAAACCCAAGACCCAACTTAATTTATTAAATATAAAAATATTTCTTTTGTTTCTGGAGCTGGTGCAGCTGTTACACACTAAAACAAAGCTTTTACCAAATGCTTAGAGGTGTAATAGGCCACGTGTCGAAGCCCCTACAGTATCACTGGAGTAATAGCTAACTGCTGCTCACTACAGAGATTAAATAGAACCACTCATCCTTGCTTCCAATCTTGCCTCGTGGCCACTTGTGGTATTGCAGCCTAAATTTCCCCTCGGGACCGAACAGCATTTTCCCCGAAGAGCACTTTTATAAAAGAGACGTTTGTAAAACTGTTAATAGGACACCTCCAAATCCATACAATCCATGGAGGTTTTATAGTTGTAAGACTTTCTCCGAGCCGAGAACAGCGATTTAAAAGTAAATATAAATAAATAAATATTCAATTGGCCGTATGCTGTCTTTGGCACATGCTCTTGCCGAGCAATTCCCACTGGTTTGAATGGGCGCCATCTTTGTGTCTGGTATCTCTTGGATACAAATCTATGGCTACAACTTGTTATGGCTGTAGCTACCAGTGTCGGGGGGTAACATGTTACAAAAACAACGCATTACATTAATATATTAGTTTTAACAGAATAAAATAACGCTCTACTAATAATATTTCAGTAATATATTACTACAGTTATGTCACATAACCGAACGATCCTATTGACTGACTTTGCTCAGACTGGGGGCTCGGGGCACCAGAGGCTAGCTGGTTAGCATGCTAACTTCAAAAGATATCACTGCAACCCAATACAAAGATTTAACTGTTATTTATTCTCATCCTGTGTATAATTTTAGTTTCTTTATATTGTTTTATACTCCAATTCTGACATATTACACATTTTAACTTACTTATACACATTTGAATGACAGAACTTTTATAATTCCAGAATTGCTAGCTAGTCTACGTACCCAGACGGACTTAAAACTGTCCTGACGACTGACATAAAATGACTCTTGCAACTTGATGACTTGATGACAGCTTGTTTGTTCCATAATGGAAATATATCAAATAAATATCTGATATATTCATGTTCATTGGATAGCTGCATGTAACACTTGCTTTGTATTATAATTGTTTCCTTATTAATATGGTAAATGTTACATTTCTTTTCCAAAAACTACATTGTGTTCCTTTAATGACGTACATGTAATTACTAATTTTGAGTAATCAGATCAAAACTGAATACGAGCAGCTCTGATGAATTCATTAGTGAAACTGTTGCCTCCTTACCGGGGATGAATTTGTCATTGCGGCAGTCGTACAGCATCCCGAGGCTGAAGGGCCGACCGAGTGCCGGCATCTCTATCGTCCTGTTGGCTTCGGAGTCCATCACTCAACCTGAAGTAAGAGAACAGACGACAGCATTAGACAGCGTGTGTGTGTTCATGTTTCTCTTTCTGTTCAGCCTGTTATTTATCTTTCACCAGCTGCACAGATATTTACGATTACAGTCCAAAAATATTAACAGTTACTTAATGTATTCTCAAAAAGAAGAAGAAACATGGAACCAGCAGAATCAACCAATTTTTCCTGATGTACTCGAAATATTATCATAATACTGCGACTGTAAGCAAAACAAACGCAATATCATCACTGTTTCACACTTTTCATGTATGATAGACTTAAAGCAACAAAACTTTGTGGAGGACGATAGTTGAGTCTTATTGCTGATGTTTTTGGGTCGGTGTTCCCAACATCACAACACTGATTTCAACTGAAGTGTATGGGCTGTCGTCCTCAAAAGGTGTCGGCGTGTAGTATGTTGATAAAAGATTCTGCGGAGGCAAGGCTGGGTGGATTTGACAGAGCAATCTTTATTGAAACAGATCTCAAGCCAGTGTCCGAACCAGAGTGTGCACTCCCTGGTATTCTCAAATCTCGGCAAAGTGATGCCCAAAATGCTTTGCCCCCTGCTCTATCAGAACTCCCCTCCGACCCTCAGTCTTAGGAGATCAACCAAATTCACCCCCGTTCTCTAGTGTGCAGGTCCTTTTTAGAGTTCATTCGCTCAGGCCCGCCTGTTTCCTCTAATTGTTTACTTTTGGGGCACTGAGAGCCCTTCTATCCTGTGGGAAAAGGATGGGTCTGCATAACATCTCTAGAGAATATCTCTCAAGGGAATATGTGTACGTGGAGGTGTGTGTGTGACTATATTGATGTTATCTAAAGTTGACCTGCTAGTCTCTCTATACTTAGATGAAAATGTATACATTGAATCAATCTTGAACCTCTGAACTGGTCAGTCCTAAGTGTGGGCCTCTTCCTTTAGCTATTCTCTGACGCACACTACAGGACTAATATGTTGTTCTCCTGGACATGAGACCTCTACCTTGTCCCCTTCCCACATATACTTAAAGGGAAGCATCTGGTCCTGTCCCATCCTGTCCTGCCACTCAGAGCTCAGGAGGTATAAGAAACACTCAGACACTACACAACCTATCAGAGCACATCACGCACGGCAGACGCAGCGAGACGAAACAAAGACGTAAGAAGACGTAAACAGACAGAGAGGGAGGCTGGAATGGGGAGAAAAGGTGTGTTAGTGTCTCGTATCTGCAGAGAGTTTTTTATTTTCTCTCTTTGTTGCTGCTCGGACGCTTTACCAACCCAACATGAGGCTGTTTGACGTCCTGGGAATGAGACTCAACCATCAACTATCTTTGTGGTGCGCTCAGGAACAGCTGGGACAAATCCTACTGACTCTACCTTTAAATTTAATAGTCTTTGAATTATATTAATATGACGTGAGCTTCAGTCAGCTTTGACCACAAATGTCCTTCAGAGGGAGACTTTTTACTCTGATACTCGGAGTACATGTCAGAGCCTGTACTCTATTACTTTTACTGGAGTAAAGAAGCTGAATCAGTACTTCTACTTTCACCAGAGTCTGTTTGTACACAAGTATCTGAACTTCTACTGGAAGAAAGTATGTACACTTTTGAAATCAAGTCAAACAAGTGCAGTTTAATAGCTTGGTGTTGTTTCAGAGTTATTTTAAATAAAACAGTATGTGCAGCATTTTGTCTCATCGACACATTGATGAACAATCAAGTTGTTACAGTTGTGACCACCAAAGCTTCATTCAAGTACTTTGTGCTCAGTTTCCGTCAGTTGTTCTTTTTCCTGTGTTCAATCTTCATTTGAAAGAGACGAGAAGTTCTAACCTGCTTTGTTTACATCAGAGAGGTTTGAACAGGAAGTCCGAGCTGAGCTGGGTTAGAAGTAGAAATAAGTGCCGGGATCCTGAAGGTCCGAGTCACTGCTTTCCTTCTCCGTCATTTCCTGGATGAATTCACACATATTAACTTCTTATTATTGAGGGACTGAACTGTTTACATGAAGGTTTTGTCAATTCCATTTTCACTTTAAATCAGGTGGCTGACCTGTTTTACATGTTGAAGTTGCTTCTGTGTGTTTCTGCAGCGATGAAGACTCTCAGCTGATCCACATCGTCAGGTGAGTTGTTACAGCAGCAGGAAGAGATTCTGTGGACGGAAAGAAATTTCTGTCACGTTTGTGTCGTATGTGTTATTTGGTGGAGTGGTACTTTGTATCTTCAGTATGGCTGTACCGTACAGCCATACTGAAGATACATACATACTGACGCTGTACAGCCTGTACGGCTCAGCAGTGGAAATTCTTTGTTGCAAAAACATTTAGTGTATTTTTATTTTGTTGCGGCTGTTTATTGTGTTTTTTAAGGCTTCCTCTGGATCAGCATGTACTAAAAAACAGACAATTATCAGAAAAAGAGGGAATGTGTAACTTTTTTTTTTAATGCAAAAATAAAAAGTTACAGTTGTGAATGCGATATCTCAGAAACATCTTGACAGAACTTCTTTAAATTTGCCACAAATGCCCACTTGGACTCAAGAATGAACTGATTAGATTTTGGTGGTCAGAGGTTAAAGGTCAAGGTCACTGTGACCTCACTAAACATATTTTTTGGCCATTAAATGACAACATTTTTCACGTCAACATCTTTGCCGACGTTGAAAAGACGTCCAGTGGAGCGCCAGAATGAAAGTTCAATAGACGTCTTTCCAACGTTCACTGGTGAGGTCACGTGACGTCCTTACAGGGTTCAAAGTTAAAGTTTTTATGATGTAATGTTAGACATCTTTTCAAGTTTCAAGTTTTTATGTTGGCCAAATTTTACTCCATGCAGCAAAAGCTACAGGGCGGGTTTCAACTCCTGGCCTCGACCTCAGCAGCCTGCATGACGCATGCACTTTACCAGGAAAACTTTTTCATCTTTAAACACATGAAAACACGCACAGTCGCAAATCCCCGTCACTGACATGATGTAAGATTCATTCTGATGTTGTGTCGAAGTGAGATGATGTTGACCATCTGTGTTTCCTGCACCCAGTGATGCAGGTTAATGTCAGCAGGTGGCGCAAGTGTCAACAGGAAACAGATAAAAGTGCGTCAGATAAATGAAGAGTAACACAAACTGTAACTCTCTTGATTTATCAGTTATGATTTTTGCAATGTAAATATCTAATAATACATATTTTATGGCAAATTCAAACTTAATTAGAAAATTGACAATTAAAAATGTTCCATTTATTTATGTATTTATTGTAAATGACCTCTTGCGGCCACCTGCAGTACCTTCACGGCCCACACAGTGGTAATCACTGCCCTACAGGAAACCTCGAACGGATTAAAGGAAATCATTCTAATTTAAAATCACGTCCAAAAGCCACAACTAGAATGGTACAGAGTAGAGCGCATACCTCTGCCAAAGCCAACAGTCCTATATATCTGCATCAAATTGTACAAATGGAATCAAGATTCACACATTATTCCCTGAGAAATAAACTAAAATGTTGGAAAACCCATATTTCACAATGTTAAAGGAGGTGAGAAATAAAGCTCCTGGATCTGAAGAAGTTAATGAAGTTTATTCTGGACTGAGACTCGTCCTCCATCTGAGATTTAATGAAAATCTGCTCAGTAGTTTTTGTGTGATCCTGCTGACAAACCAACAAACCAACAAACAGACAAACCAACAAACCAACAAACAGACAAACCAACAAACAGACAAACCAACAAACCAACACGGTGAAAACTTGATGAAGTTAAAGAATCGACTCTCATGTTTCTTTTCACACTATGAGCGACAGGATGTTTTAAAAAAGAAAAACACATCTCAACTCAAACTGTTCTGAACTGATCAGAGTTCAGTTGAAGTTAAACACAAACACACGAAGAGTAAAACTGAGCTGCAGCTAAAATGTTCAGCGGCACATCAACAGTGAGAAAACACAGCAGAGATCAGTGTGTTCAGCAACTTACCGCTCAGACTGTCTGTGATCGAGACGGGAGGGCGAGCTGCTCTGCTTCCTCTGGAGCTGCTTTATAAGTACAATGTACACACACACACACACACACACACACACACACAGACTGGGCATGGCTTCAGTCTCTCCTCAGTGACTGAATAAATATCATAATCTTCAGATGGAGTCGATCAGCTTCCTGTGATTTAAAGCTCTGATGGCTCTCTCTCTAATATCTTAATATATATAACACTTTGTAATAGCTATCATATCAATACAATAAACAATTAAATATAATTAAAAGTGGCAAATTTATACTTAATTACACTTTAAATAGTAATTTCACCGTTAACAAGCAATGAGATGCTTTATAAACTATTTATTATTGAGTGTTTATTGGAAAGTTGCAGTTAATGTTCATAATACTTAAATGTAAATGTTAATAAATACTGTGTAGTTCACATACACTAATGCTGGACCAATTTAATCTCATCTTTTAATCATAACTTTCACTAATCTGTGCTCTCAGGATGAAGGTGATGGAAGTCACTGTAGTTTTAAGTGACAGCGCCGTGGTGAAGAGCGAGAGCTCACCGTCCTCTTACTGCCGACACTGAAGAAGATCCAACTTAAAACTGACGTCACCTCGTTTCTGCTCTCTGAGCTGATCTGTGGAGAAGCAGCACTCAGAAAGTATAGTGACGTCACTGAGGTTTGATATCTGCTCCTGTTTGTGCTGTAACTTCAGCTGAACCGGTCTGTCTCAGGAATAACAGCCACATCGTTGCTCGGTGCTCGGTGAAGGCCGCTCAAAGCAGCTGCTGATGAAAGATGAAACAGTTTTGATGTAAAGAAGAAATAAACTTTGCATTGTTGGAGTTTGTAACAAAGGAAGCAGACGGCAGGCGGCCCGGCTGAGTTGGAGAGGCAGAGACAACAACACTTTGATAATATTACAATAAGAACATTTGCTCTCCTGAAAGATAAGTCAGGGTTAGTTTATGACCGGAGGCCTGAGATCAACTGGAACAGAACCAGCCCGAATGACTCAACAACGAGTGAGACCATCAGTCAGGAACCAATCCTGTAAACCTGAAAGTGAAAGAAGATCATTATCTGCATTTTTACTGATAACAGCTTTAAAGTTCAAGGTGTGTTACACAGTTTGATATCAGTCATTAAAGAGTTGAGACACATTTCAGCCTCTGTAGGAGAGCTGAGGTCATCTGAGGGCTGATCCACATCAGTCAAACCTGTGATGAAGACTTCTGAGACCGGTTTGTCACCAGGCCACAGAACCTCCACCTGCGGACCTGAAGGTGCTGATCGTCTTCAGTGCAGCAGTTTTACCAGAACGCTTCATACGTGTTGTTCTCTCCCAGCAGCTCGGCTGGTTTAAGGGTTCTGCATCGTACCACATCAGACGCGAGCTTGTCTGTCTTTAGTACGGTGCATCGCCTCAGCACGTTACTGTTCGTCAGCCTTACTCATGTCGTTCAGAACTGAATTCTGTTATCTGCTGGCCCGTGTGTTGTGTTTCCTGACACTGAAGAGGAAGAAATGTTTTTACACGTGTGCTCATCAGGCCGACAGCTTGCAGCTCAGACACCAACTGGACCTGTGTGCGGTCAGAGTTTCTATATTTAAGATGGAAGCTGCTCAGTTTATATCAGACTTCTGGAATTTCCTGTTTGTCGCGGCCAGGAAGAGGCAAATCAAAACTGTGTCATGTATGTTTTGTTGGAAACATTAACTGTATTCATATACAGTATCCTGACAGGGATGACTGCAGGTCGTTCTGCAGGTCGTTGTGCAGGTCATGGGATTTCTGGGAAATCAGCCTGATTCTCCTCTGTGCCGCCTCCTCGTAATGAATAAAGACCTGTGGGCGTTTCTGTTTCAGAGATGATATCTGTGTGTGAATTAAACTCCTTTTCACGGGTACTTAATGCTGCGATCTTGAATCCTGTCTTCTTGAACTCGAGGACTTCTCGATGGGCTCGTTTTGTTCTCACCCGACTATAATTCATAATCCAAGCGTGTTTTGCTCTGATGTGGATTTAAAGTACATTGAAAACTTTGCTGTTCCTTATATCAAAATCTCTGTCTGTGTAAAACAAAGTTGCATAGTGCACCTTTGAAAAATCAGATTTATTGGTGCATTTTTGTCCTTTAATCTCTAAATCACTCCAAACTGACTCATGGAAATTTGTCTGTTTAGATGAATGTTGGTTCTGAGTCTGTGTGCTTGTCTTAACCTGTCATTGCAACACTTTGGGCTGAATCTTTGTATGAAAGGTGCCGTATAAATAAAGTTATTGTTGTTATTATTATTCAAAACCTCGCACCTACATGTGATGCATGTTTAACTATGTTTCTGACACTTCCGTCCCGTCGTGCCGTTGTTTTCGTTGTTTTCTTCGAGGCCCCGAACAAAGTCTGAGAGTTTAGGAAACAAATATTCTTCTGTTGGCAGAAAACAGAGAAACTAAAGTGAATTCTTGATTTAATATTTCTGGGCTGATCTTTACATAAATTAGACATATTTTTTATCTTTACTTTATGAAGAACAATTTGAATTATTTACTTGAAGCTGCACTAATGAATATTTTATTTAAACTGTGACAGTGAAGAAAAGTGTCATCACCATCTCTGCAGAGCTACACTCACTGATTTGGTTTCACATTTCTGATGGATGATAACTTTGTTCTTTATCTGCCGGATGTACAGATAAGCAGCTCTTTGCTAACACGCCCACCGTAAAAATTCAATGAGCTGATGAAATGTCTCTTTTCTTTACTGCTTTTTCCTTTAATAATTTAACCTTCAGACCGGAGGTGGAGGTTCTGTGGCCTGATATCAAACTGTGTAACACACCGCTGTTATCAGTAAAAATGCAGATAATGATCTTCTTTTACTTTCAGGTTTACAGGATTGGTTCCTGACTGATGGTCTCACTCGTTGTTGAGTCATTCGGGCTGGTTCTGTTCCAGTTGATCTCAGGCCTCCGGTCATAAACTAACCCTGACTTATCTTTCAGGAGAGCAAATGTTCTTATTGTAATATTATCAAAGCGTTGTTGTCTCTGCCTCTCCAACTCAGCCGGGCCGCCTGCCGTCTGCTTCCTTTGTTACAAACTCCAACAAAAATGCAAAGTTTATTTCTTCTTTACATCAAAACTGTTTCATCTTTCATCAGCAGCTGCTTTGAGCGGCCTTCACCGAGCACCGAGCAACGATGTGGCTGTTATTCATGAGACAGACCGGTTCAGCTGAAGTTACAGCACAAACAGGAGCAGAAGAAGAAGAAGAACAAATATGGACAATATTGACTTAAATTTATTAAACTTATTTCTTTGCTAAAAGTCTTATTAACACTTTATAATAACTATTAAACAGTCATAAAGGTTAAAAACAGCTGTTTGAACTCTCTGATAGCATCAAATAATGTTCATAAATGAACTACACAGTATTTATTAACATTTACATTTAAGTATTATGAACATTAACTGCAACTTTCCAATAAACACTCAATAATAAATAGTTTATAAAGCATCTCATTGCTTGTTAACGGTGAAATTACTATTTAAAGCGTAATTAAGTATAAATTTGCCATTTTTAATTATATATAATTGTTTATTGTATTGATATGATAGCTATTACAAAGTGTTATATATATTAAGATATTAGAGAGAGAGCCATCAGAGCTTTAAATCACAGGAAGCTGATCGACTCCATCTGAAGATTATGATATTTATTCAGTCACTGAGGAGAGACTGAAGCCATGCCCAGTCTGTGTGTGTGTGTGTCTGTGTGTGTGTGTGTGTGTGTATGTGTGTGTGTGTGTGTGTGTGTGTGTGTGTACATTGTACTTATAAAGCAGCTCCAGAGGAAGCAGAGCAGCTCGCCCTCCCGTCTCGATCACAGACAGTCTGAGCGGTAAGTTGTTGAACACACTGATCTCTGCTGTGTTTTCTCACTGTTGATGTGCCGCTGAACATTTTAACTGCAGCTCAGTTTTACTCTTCGTGTGTTTGTGTTTAACTTCAACTGAACTCTGATCAGTTCAGAACAGTTTGAGTTGAGATGTGTTTTTCTTTTTTAAAACATCCTGTCGCTCATAGTGTGAAAAGAAACATGAGAGTCGATTCTTTAACTTCACCAAGTTTTCACCGTGTTGGTTTGTTGGTTTGTTGGTTTGTCTGTTTGTTGGTTTGTCTGTTTGTTGGTTTGTTGGTTTGTCAGCAGGATCACACAAAAACTACTGAGCAGATTTTCATTAAATCTCAGACGGAGGACGAGTCTCAGTCCAGAATAGACTTCATTAACTTCTTCAGATCCAGGAGCTTTATTTCTCACCTCCTTTAACATTGTGATATTGAGCGTCTTTCAACGGCAGGGGCATGTGCTCTACTCTCTACCATTCTAGTTGTGATTTGGATGTGATTTGAAAGCCAGCACCAATTTCTAATTATATTCCTTCTTCTAATATGTTTTAGGTTCAGGTGGTTGATGACCAGCAGAGCTTGTCTTCGTGCTGAAACAGTGACGTTCATTTACATTTCTTCAAGACCATCAGACTCTCCAACAGAACCAGCTGTAAGTAAAAACATAAAAGTTACACATCATGAACAAAGATATAAAGTATGCGACTCTGCAAATGTTCACGTTCTCAGGATCCAACAGAGACAAAATGCAGAATTTACTGCACGTATTTAAACGGACATGAAGGTGTTTCACTGCACTCGATGTTTTAGTTTATTTTAACAGCAGAACAAAATATGCACATTAGTTAAATGTTGTCACGATTCAGGAATTTCTATAATTGGTCCAATAACAATAAAAATATCGATGGGTTGTTGACATGACATGTATTTTTCACTGTCACAGAAGATAAATATGTATATAATTAGTATTCTCGTCATTTAAAATACAGTAAATGGTTAAACATTTATTTGTTTTACATGGACGTGTTGCTATAAAAACTGCTTTGTTATTAGATTTTTAAAATTTTTGAGTCAAATCTCAAAATTGTCCTATGGTGTGACTGTCACATGCATAGTTAAATAAATTACAACTTTTATAAGTTTTTTTAAAAAGCATAAAAATGTTTATAAATAAGTCAGGCATAATTTTACAAGTGTCTTTTTTCATCCATATATTTCTAAATGCATAGGAACTTGATACATTTTGTCACAAAAAAACACATCCTTCAGTGTGAAAACCTTATTCTGATTTTAAATTGGGCAATTCCACGAACAACTTTATTTAATTGAAGGACCCCATTCAAATCCCTGTTACTGAAGCCTCCTATGAACCAATGACATGAGTACATGGTAAGTTCTTGTCTCAGCATTATTCAAATATTTAACTCTTTCCGAACCACTATGAAAGTGTTCAGTTTTGTTGTCCTTTGGTGTGACGTCACTAAATTATATTTTTCAATTAAAAACTGTTGGTTAAACTACATAATTATGGAAAATTATACAAATGCTAACTGCTAACTGCTAAAGACAGGTTAGCTAGGAATAGCATGGTCATTAACTCACACAAAAGGCTGAAATGTCCTTTAGTGTGACAGAAATGTCCTTCGGTTTGACACCAAAGGACAAATATATCACACCGGAGGACAAGGTCTCTTTAAGAAGCATTTTAAACAATTAAATAAGATTTTTTTTAAAACAATTTTTATTCCCTTGACCATTTTCAGTGTTTTTAAATGCAATAGCTACATTAATTAAAATATTTTCTGTTTTGTCCTTTAGTGTGACATAATGTCCTATGGTGTAACACACATAAAAGAACCAAAAATGTATTTGTATGTCAAAAAATATCTTTAAAAAAAGGTTGAGTATTGCATTAGGGGATATATAATCATCATTCACCTTGAATTATTATAGTTTTTTCAACAGTTTTGAAAGGTTGACATCAAAGTGTGATTCGCATTAATTGCATTATTGAAAACGTTCAACAAGTCATGGGGAAAAAATAGTGTTATTCATAATTTCTCATCAAATAAATAACACTATATGAAAATAAGTGTCTCATGCTATTTGTGTAGTATTTAAGGTTTTTTTCCTTAATTTTTTTTATGTCACACCATAGGACATATTTATGGTGCAGGTCAGAGAAGATGTTCAAAAAAACAGTGAAATAATTGAAAAAGTTAGTGATCACTTATATATTCTCAAATATCACATTTCAAACTACATGAATATATATATATATATATACATATATATATATATATATATATATATATATATATATATATATATACATATATAAACACCTTTGTTGCCTCAACTGGCTCATATTTCATTCAGTCATCACCACATTTGGTCCGTGCCATATTTAGATGAGCCCAAACAAACTTATGTGGTCGTGTTTTCGATATCACTCACCGTCTTTCTGTGATTGGTTGTAAAGATTTTGAAGACGTGGCCTGACGCTCTTCCTGAATCTGACTGAAACCAAATATGGGAAGTTGCAGGTGCAGCCAAGGTGCAGGAGTGTGTAAAACCTCATATGATTTAACCACCAGAGGGCGCTACAGTACCAATATAACATATTTCTTCAAGGAGCAGGAGCACTGCGTAGTTTTGGGAGTGTGTGTGAAGATGTGTGTGTGTTTGTTTGCTGGCAGCAATAAGGCATATGCGGAAATCACTGGAGGGAACGGGGGTCCAGACCCACCCAATCCCACTTAAACAGAGAATTGAAAACACTTGTGCCAATTATAGACACAAAACAATGGCTTACAGTGGTTTTGGTCCACTGCCAACCAGCAACGCTCCACAAACACTGCAGCGCTCAGTACGAGTGTCTGTGGAGCAGAGTGCAAACCTCCATAAAGTAAGTGCTTCACAATTAGGATTGGGTGGGTCTGGACCCCCGTTCCCTCCAGTGATTTCTGCGTATGACTTATTGCTGCCAACAAACAAACACACACACACATCTTCACACACAGACTCCCACAAAATGTCTCCAGCATATAGTGCCGACATCCCTCTACTGTTTTCTGTTTTCTTTGTTTTTATTTACTTGTTTTCTTTGTCACCCCTCTCTGTCTTCAGCATTTGTTTGTCCTCATCCTGTCATGTCTCGTGATATCATTAGTTGCATCTCAATTGTTATGTCTTGCGTCACTAAATAAAACATTTTAAAAAGTAAATTCCTGTGCAGCTGGTGAAAGATAAATAACAGGCAGAACAGAAGGAGAAACGTGAACTAACATGCTGTCGTCTGTTTATTTCAGGCCAGGCTGAGATATGGGCTCCGCAGACAGCAACACGATAGAGGTGGCGGCACTCGGTCGACCTTTCAGCCTCGGGATGCTGTACGACTGCCGCAGTGATTTACTCATTCCTGGTAAGGAGGCAGCTGTTGAATACTGAATTAATCAGAGCTGGACAACAACTAAATCTTTCGTGGCTAGACCTACTAAGAAAATGGTTCAGCGCATATTTGCATTGTGGTTTTCATTGACTTTGTGTAGCTGAGGTGGTCTGCAAATCCAGACTACACTGCATCGTGCACAATCAGACGCTGGACACTGAATTCAGGTTTATCCGGCAAAAATACGTGGGGGCGCTAGGCAAGAAAGTAAATTGGTGTAAGCCCGACCACTGTGTAAGACCAGGAACACAGACTACCACGACAAGCCTGGTGCAAGGTTTAAAGGTGCACTTTAAAGGAATAGCAGGTTCAGAATACATGAGTTTAGGGCCAATTTCATCCTAATTCTCTCCAATTGGACAAGAAATCTGGTCTGGGACCTCGGTTGGTACTATTGTTCAGTCGGAGCACTTGGTATGCAACTTTGTTTGGATGGGTGGTGTGTGTCAAGTAGCATCCACATGAATGCCAGGACCCAAAATTTCTCCAGAAGAAAACTGCATTGTAAAGAGAAGATCATTATTATTCACTCACAGTGGTTTTATTGTTATGGCTGTAAAAAGAAGTAGTTGATGACATGGTTTGAATGTATGAAGTACTGCTGTCACTGTTTACAAGTCGAGAACTCAGTAGCAACTTTCAGGATTGAGACTGAAATGAGTGCGGATGCTTTTAAATTAGACATGGGATAAAGAGGTGTTTTGTTATTAATGGTATTCAATAAAAAAATTTCACTGCTGTTATTCACCATTAAAGAAGCTAAGGGTTTTTTTCCTCTCCTCTTTTTTGCAGGAATGACATTGTGGGGTCACGATGATCTGGTAAAGTATATAAGAGAAAGGCGACAGCACTACAGCGCTTTCGAGATTATTGCATCTGAATCCATTGAGGACAAAACCTCAGCACTAGATGTAAGTGCATCCCTTAAAGCAAGTTTCCTCGCTGGCAACGTTGAAGTTGGAGGAGCTGCCAAATATCTACATCATAATAAGACATCTAAAAACGAGGCCACAGTAGCACTGAAGTATGAAGCAACCACACAGTTCCAGCAACTATCAATGGATCACCTGGGGAAAAAAAATTTGAAGTATCTGGATGATTTCAAGCAAGGGAAAGCTACACACGTAGTCACAGGTATCCTTTATGGAGCAAAAGCCTTCTTCGTCTTTGAGAGCGATGTGTCTAAAGATGAAAATCGTCACGAAGTTGAGGGCAACTTGAAAGTGATGATCAAGAAAATTCCCAGCATTACTATAGATGGTCAAGGTTCCCTGAAAATGAAGACGGAAGAAAAAAAATCAGTTGAGAAATTCTCCTGCAAATTCCATGGAGACTTTTTACTTGATAAAACTCCCTCATCCTTTCAGGATGCAGTACAAGTCTACCAAAGTCTGTCAAAATTGCTGGGAGCCAACGGAGAAAACGCTGTACCAGTGAAGGTTTGGCTGTTGCCACTGATTCAGTTGCAAACTTCTGCAACTACAGTTGTACGTGAGGTAAGTCCTGTGTTCATAGAAGAAATGCAGGCTGTCCTGGAGGACCTGAAGGAGGTGGAAATTAGGTGCAATGATGCACTGAGAACCGCTGCACAGCAGTTCTCAGAAATTGGCAAAAAGATTAAAGCCTTTAAAGACATGTGCTCAGGGTTCAAGCTGGAATTCCAACGAAACTTGGCAAAGAAACTTCCAGCGATCCGAGGAGGAGAAGAACAAGAGGATGCTGTGCTTGCAGAGATCTGGAAGAGGAGACATTCTTCCCCTTTCAACAGCAAAGACCTGAACGAGTGGATGGACTTTAAAGAGCGAGAAATTTACACCTTGAAGTCTTTCACAAGCACGATGAAAAACGCGAAGATCATCCCATCTCAATCAGACCTGTACAAGGAAATTCTCGGTGCCGATCATGCTGTGTGTTTTGTTTTCACCTCACTGGGAGGTCATGAACCGTACCTCTCAACATTATCAAAGGACTTGGGACAGACACCCAAACCAAACGACCTTGAAGAGTCTCGTAATTATGATGTAGAGAAGGCAAAATGGTATGCCTCAAAAGAAGTCACAGATGCAATGAGACGCAAAGCAAAGCTCTTTGGTGATTTTGCAGAGGCCAACAAGGAGAACAAGAACATTAAGTTCTTGGCAGTTGGTTCAACAGATGAGACACAGAAAGGTTCAAGCATCGTCTTTTATAAAGATGGTTTTCCTGTCACTGAGAACTTTGAGCCTCCTTCAAGGCCTGAAACAGTAACAGTCAAAGACATAAGCCACAACAGTGTGACACTGAAGATTTCTCCAGCAAAGTTTGGAGCAGAGGACATCACCTCCTACTCTGTTGAGTACTGTGTCAGTGGACAGGATGGATGGAAAGAAAAGACAGCATCAAAAGCTGAAGAAGTCACAGTGAGCGATCTGAGTCCAAACACGGAGTATAAGTTCAAATGCAGAGTAGTGACCTCAGTAGGTGTTGGACCAGCTTATGAAGTCAGTGGTTCCACTAAAACTTCACCATGCAGCCCTCCTGGAAAACCTCAAGATGAACCAGACGTGAGTGGGATACCAGTAACTGGTTCTCAAGATGTTGAACTGTCGCCGATGACAAGTCAAGACAATGCGTCAGATAAGGAAGAGTCCAGAGAGGAAGAGTCCAGAGAGGAAGAGTCCAGAGAGGAAGAGTCCAGAGAGGAAGAGTCCAGAGAGGAAGAGTCCGGAGAGGAAGAGTCTGGAGACTGAATAGACGATAATTTCAGGACTTCCATCAGAGTCAGAATATGTTGTCAAGGAGGGCGTTACAACTGTCTGGTGTTGGTCCAGCCAATGAAGTCAACGTTGGCCTCCCTTCTCTAGGATTTAGACCTTAATATATTAAATGCATCACAACTAAAAAAATTCTTGGATGTATTGGTGGTTGATTAGCCACCAAGATCTAACAGTGAAAGCAGATAGCTTTTTAAATCATTGGAAGGCAATTTTGTCACATTTGATGGCAGTAATCTGGTTTTCAGTCTTTTGTATTAAGCCAAGTGAAACAAATTTCAAAAATGTAATTACAACTCAGATTATTTACTCAGTAATTATGTCTGTTTCGCGAATCTGCTCACAACATGTACTATATTATCATTTATTTGTGTGATTGCTACAGTAAAGCTGCTTTGAGTAGAAAAAAGGTTATTGTACAGTGGGTTCCCTGGATGAAGCTGAGTTACTTGATATAAGCCACGGCCATTAGATGTTTTGGTAAACACCTTTGTTGCCTCAATTGACACATATTTCATCCAATCTTCACTAAATTCTGCACATACCATATTTAGACGAGCCAAAACAAAACTTGCATGTTCGTTTTTTGAAATCACTTACCGTTGAGGAGGTGGCACTTTCTGAATCTGGCTGAAACCAAATTTGGGATGCTTGCATGTGCAGCAAGTTCAACTGCACTGAGTGTGTAAAATTCTACCACCAGAGGGCGCTACAGTACCAATATAATATATTTCTTCAATTCTGTTACCTTTAAAGGAGCACTACGTAGTTTTCTTCACAAATGTTGATGAGAAAGATCTTCATTGACTGTTTTTTTTCAGACATCTGCAAAACTACTGTGAAATGCGATGTCATTCACCTCTCAGTGGCACTAGATTAAAAATCCAATTCGACTGATGGTACTAGTTAAGCTCTCTGAATACAGAATTTTGTGACAAAGTTACTACTTACACAACGTTGATTTTTATACACCTTGCTCACCACAAGCGATGGCAGCAGATGCAACAATCACACACAATTTCTTCACAAAATGCAAGTACTCAAAGGATGAATGTTTTCATGTTTTCCTCTGCAAATACTGTAGCTACAGGTCTGTTCAGAGATATACACCTTATTTGTGGAAATTACGTTTTCCTTTTTTGGGTCACACTTAGACCCACACCTGGTATTGTGCTCACCATATGGGGACCCACTGACATTGTGGGGACATAACAGATTTTATAGTCTATTTTTCATTTGAGATGTGGTTTTAATGTTCAGATTAGAGCTTTAAGAAGAAATCTTTATTTTGGAAGAAAAAACAACTGAGCTGATTACGTAATTGACTACTACACTGGTTTATGTTTTTTTGAAACTTGCACTAAATGATCATTCAGTGTTTTGATTTGTTCTCATACAGTCATTAACTATGAGTGCATGTTTAATTACATCAGCACTGTGTTGTAACTTTCTGACTGTTAAAATGTATAATCAAGGCAAATGTAATTATTTCAGATACTTATATAAAAATGTCTCACTGATCTTCTCGTATTACATTTCATATATTTGAGTTGTTGTTCAACACTGTGATAAACTTCTAATGATAAGGTTATTATTCATTATCATTTAAATTGTAAAAGACATAAAGAGAATGTATAACTCAATTGTTTTACCAGTGGCGTCCAAACAAAGTCTATGTATGAGTCTTCATCATCACTGGTTTTAATATGTTTATAAGTCATATTCAGTTCAAGCAAAGAGATTTTTCCTGTTCTAATTTTTTTAAATTAAATAAATGTGATGAAAATGAAATCCATCTTCTTAACTGGCATTTTATATCCTTGGTTTGATCAATTACAACACTTTTACATAAGTGCTCCCTCTCGGGAGCTTACCTATGTTCCCTGGGTCCTATGTTCCCCGTTTTTCCCCAAAAAAGTCCTATGTTCCCCGGTTTGTTCATCAACCAGCAACAGCGGGGAACATAAGACCCTTTTTGAAAAAAAGGTCCTATTTTCCCCGCTGTTTCCCCGCTGTTGCCAGGGAACATAGGACCTTTTTTCTAAAAAAGGGTCTTATGTTCCCCGGTCACATACAAAGCGGGGAACATAGGACCCGGGGAACATAGGGATGATCCCCTCCCTCTCACATTAATAAAACATTTGTTGGCTGTGTTTTACCAAATTATTGTGGATCCAGGTATCTTAAGTCAGTTTCTTAATTTGAACTTTTGGTCACATGATAATTACAGGAAATATTTGATTTATGCTTGTTTAATTATATTTTCAAAATGTATGTTTCACCTTCATAGAATTATCGCCAAATGTTTAAAAATTGTGTTGCTAATAATTTCTTCACGTGTGCAGTGACCTTAACACTCATAAATACAAAAATAAATATGAATATAAACAATCAATAGGTGTGCTCCACAACTACAGTAATAACCACTAATCACTAACATACAAATAAATGATACATAGATATAATCATTTATAAGCTGAATGCAGCTATAAATGAATATGAATGAATGCTATGAATACAACAAAAAGAATGAATAACTGAATGAAGATCACCAGAGCAGATCTTAATCAGATGCATTAAGTGGTGGAAACACAGAAGAATCTCAAGTGAATGAAATCTTTAAGATTGAACAGTGAAATTTACTTTGAGGCCACGTTCAGCAGCTGAAAGAGGTGAAAAGTTTAACAAACCCAGGATATGTTGCTGTCAACTTCACTAACTAACAATCGAGATCACACGTAGATGGTTATCAGCTTGATAAATCATCCCAGGTTTTCCATATTTAGTTTTTTTTTATTTTCATCATTGAAAATCTAAGTATAATTACATTGAGGACATATGGTCAACTTTGTTGCATATACTTGATATTTACAGTAATTTCATGAATTGTATTGTATAATAACTTATTCACTGCTTGGTCTAACGCTCTGACCTAGAAGATGTTGAGCTATATGAAAAAAATTAAGATTGTCATGTTGATGATTTGAAATGGGTTCTTTGTAAAAGTGAAAGCTGATTTGAAAGGTCTTCGAACGAAGAGGACCAGCAGAGGGCCAAAGTGCACAATGGCACATCAGAGGGCAACAGTTCTACATGTTGGTTTTCATTTCCTTTTAATCATTGAGTTATTTTTCATTTAATTGGTGTGCTGATGTTATAACTGAGACATACGCATGTGTATATGACATACTCACGTACACATCACAAGAATACTCAGAAACTGTATTAAACGTGCCATAAATTAGTTCCATAAAATGTTGTCACCAATTTAGGTTTAGCAATTTCTCTTCTTAGATAAAAAATCTTGTCTAAGTAGTTTTAATTTTTTTAGATTTCCACAAGGTGTTTAAAAGACTCGTTACCTGGTGAGGTGGTCAGATGACCTCAGAGAAATGAGCAAATTCCAGAACTTTGGTTGGAATGTACAAAATACGCTCCAGTTTTATTTAAGTTTTCACTTTTTTGGGGGGGGCGATCACAAAATTACATACAAAAGCAGTAATATAAAAAAATAAGATGAAAAGACAATAAAGAAAACTAGGACGACACCGATGACATCAAACCTTCTTCTTGTCACATAATATAGTTCTTCGAAAACATTAATTAACTTCTCTGAATTGTAAAGCTTAGCATCATCATGACCTTATCTGTTTTCAATCTAGAATGACAAAGTGTCAGCAAGCTGAAAAAAACACAGCTGCTTTCAGTTTGAGCAAACAGGCCACAGTTTCTTCTCAGCATGTGCTGTAACGTGGGAACCACCATCATCCTTTGACAGGATGTACAGTGTGAGAAGTCTGTTAGGCATGAGAGCCTCAGATTTCCTGTGTTTCTAGAGTTACAGCAAGTGGTTTAAAGTTTTGGTTTGTTTTAGAGACATAACGTAGTCAGTAATAAAATGGACTGAATTATTATGAATTTGAAAGAGAGATCAGTTTGTGTATTACGGGACAACAACATGGCATTCAGTACACATCAAACAGAAACATTATTCACAACAATCATGTTTTTGATTGAAAAAAAAATACATTGAAGAGCAGATACATAAAAAAAATCTAACTTAGCAAGAAGCAGCAAAAAACCCTCTTAGACCCATACCACACACTTCCCAGTCACTAAGTATCATCCTCATACCTTGATACTGACAACTTGTCAAAAAGCTTTCGCCTACGTTGATCCTGGTGGCTGTGACAGTCCGGTCTATTTCAATGCTTGGCCATTGTAAGAGCCATTTCCAAGTATGGTGTGTGTTGGACACAATTAGTCCCCTAGATGGCACTGTTGAGTTTTGTGTCTCCGTATCCCATTAAGGTAGGAACCTTTTTGCAGGCAACGGGTGAGCACACATCTGGCCGCATGCCCTCCGACGGCGCCACAGCCCAACATACGTGGGTCGAGGGCCCGTTCATCACTGCTTGCAGTTTTAATTTCTTTTGAGATTTCAGGTCTCAGTCTTGTCTTGGCTATAGCCATTAAAAAGTATTTGTCTTGCCGTGATCAGTATGACTCACAATTCTGTATCACTCTTATGTTTATATACATCTCAGAATGGATCTTAGTCCCAATGACATTTGTTTAGGTCTTCTCATGGTGGACATTGGGTCTTGATTTTGTCCTAGATGTTAGAGATGGAGGAGTTTCTCTCCTCTGCCTACTTTAGCCAAGGTCTCTGCTTGTTCTCTGATTTTTATCAGGCTCTGAACTCGTTGCTTCCAGCCTGGCTTGCCCTCAGATTTCTCTTCCGCAATAAGCATGTCAATGTAGTCTGGAGTGGAGAGTGGATCTGGCTTCAGTGCTATCTCTTTAAGTCTGTTTAAACACTCAGCAGAGCTCTTCATCAGTTTCACCACCTCAGCCTTCACACGATCATATTCAGCCCTCAGTGTTGCAATCATTGCTTCAACGGGTGTCTTAGCCTTTGAGGCTTGTTCGTACTTTTCTTGCAGTGATTTGATTGTATGTTTTTCTTGAGCCTCTTTATATTCCCATCTGTACTTCTGATTATAATGTACACTCCAAATACATTTGCCTGGACACTCAGTACAGTTTCCATCTGGTCCCATTGCATCACAGCCCCTTTTATCTGCATCATTGGGTATTCTACAGGGATAGTGACAGGTGTAATGACACTGCTGACAGTTGGTGATGTAATTCCCAGAACGAGAAATATCTTCTTGAACAGGCTTCATGACAGTGACGTAAAACTCAAAGTTCTCATTTCTGCTGATCTCTGCCTCGTGCTCTTTCAGTTTCTCACTTGTCTCTTTTATCTCCTCAAGCTTGGCTAACCCAAGTTTAACCTGCTTCTGCAAATTTTCAACTGAATTTTCGAGCCTCTGTCTCTCTCTGAGGACGTCTTTTGTCATTGTCAAGCTTTTGGTTTCCATCTTATTCAAAGCAACAAAGAACTTCTTCATGCTTTTTGTTCCCATTTTCCAAAACATCTGATCAAAGTTTTCTTCATTGTCTGATTCATCCTCATCCTCATCCTTTGTGCTGCCTGCTTCAGATGATCTGTTGTCTGCAAACAAGGCTGAATTATTGAATTTGAAGTGAAGTGGCAGCCCATCTTCTGTTGTAGGACATGGGACACCTGAAGCTTTGATCGCCTCTAGAACTGGAGGGACTTTACCTTCTGCAAATGTCACCAGCACTCTGATGTTTTCTGCCACATCTTTGCCAAAGATTGAGAGCACAGAGTCAAACACATATTTCTGTGTTGGCGTGAGTCGAGCTAAAGCAGCCTGAGCTACAAAACATATAGCATCAATTTCACTGACACCACGCTGATCAGTGAAGAGATTACGCAGCTGTTCTGTGATCTCCTTGTCTCTCTCTATGCCTTTTGTATCTCCATATCCTGGAGTGTCAACAATGGTCAGTGAGTAGTCTATTTTAAACCCCTCCTGGTGGTTGATCTTGTACGCAGTGACTTCAGAAGTCTGGCTGTGAGCTTGTGATTTTGATGGATCCTCATCAACTAACTTAAACCGATATGAATCCTCCCATTCAACACCCAGGATGTAATTGATCATCCCATTGACGAGAGTTGACTTCCCAGCACCAGTTGCTCCGAGGACCATGATGGTGCGATTATGTTTGACGGACTCATTCCCAAAAGTGAAACACCTGCCCCCTGCGACACTCATTCTTTCTTCTTCCAGGGGAACTTTATAAACAGGGAGAGGACCTGGCTGGTTTTCCAGCAATTTGCTGTTTTCTTTAACAACATCTGCAAGTCGTTTGACCAAAGGTTTTCCAGGTGAAGTTTTAATGGGATCACTGACTTCACAAGGTGCTCCAACACCTACTGAGGTCACTGCACTGCATCTGAACTTATACTCTGAGGGGGATTCAGAATTTATCTTCTTGCTAACATCTTGGAAGTATTCAGCAAGACTCTCAAATTCACGTTTTGGTGTGGAGACATTAACAGAGATGCTTTCTTTGCTTCGTCCAGCTTCACCACAATCACATCTGACCCTGACAACATATTCTGTCTCTAACTGAAGCTCTGAAATGATCGTCTTTTCAGCTATTACCATCATTTGGTTCCATTGGAGATCTTCCTCTTTCACCCTGCTGTCTGTTTTGGCGTACTCCACAATATAGCTCAGGATCTGGACATCTTGTCCACGTTCAGCAGGTTTGTCAGGTTCAACTTGAGGTTTTCCAGGAGGGCTGCAAGGTGAAGTTTTAATGGAACCACTGACTTCACTGGCTGGTCCAACACCTACTGAGGTCACTACTCTGCATCTGAATTTGTACTCTGTGTTTGGACTCAGATCGCTCACTGTGACGTCTTCAGCTTCTGATGCTGTCTTTTCTTTCCATCCATCCTGTCCACTGACACAGTACTCGACAGAGTAGGAGATTTTCTCTGCTCCAAACGTTGCTGGAGAAATCTTCAGTGTGACACTGTTGTGGCTTATGTCTCTGACTGTTACTGTTTCAGGCTTTAAAGGAGGCTCAAAGTTCTCAGTGACAGAGAAGCCGTCTTTATAAAGGACGATGCTTGAACCTTTCTGTGTCTCATCTGTTGAACCAACCGCCAAGAACTTAATGTTCTTGTTCTCCTTGTTGGCCTCTGCGAAGTCACTGAAGAGTTTTGCTTTACTCCTCATTGTATCTGTTGCTTTTTTTGAGGCGTACCATTGTTCCTTCGCCACATCACGAGTACGAGACTCTTCAGGATTGTTTGGTTTGGTTGTTTGTTTTAAGTAGTTTGATAATGTTGAGAGGTACTTTTCATCACTTCCCAGTGAGGGGAAGACAAAACACACAGCATGATCTGCACTGAGAATTTCCTTATACAGGTCTGTTTGAGATGAGACAATCTTAGTGTTTTTCATATTGCTGGTCAGGGAGTTTAAGATGGATATTTCTCTCTCCTTACAGTCCATCCACTCCTTCAGGTTTTTAATGTTGAAAGGAGAAGAACGTCTCTTCTCCTGAATCTCTGCGAGCACAGCATCCTCTTTTTCTTCTCCTCTCCGAATCGCTGGAAGTTTCTTGGCCAAGTTTTGCTGGAATTCCTTCTTGAACTTAGAGCACATGTCTTTAACAGTTTCAATCGTTTTGCCACTTACTGGACCCTGCTGTGCAGCGATTCTCAGTGCATCATTGCACCTCATTTGCACCTCCCTCAGGTCCTCCAGGAATGCCTCCATTTCTTCTATGAACACAGGACTTATCTCATGCAGTTTTGCAGCAGAAGGATCTAAACTTGCCAGTGGCATCAGCCAGACCTTCATCGGTATGGCATTTTCTCCATTGGCTCCCAGCAATTTTGGCAGACTTTGGTAGACTTGTATTGCATCCTCAAAGGACACGGGAGTTTTATCAAGTAAGAAGTCTCCATGGAAATTGCAGGAGAATTTATCAGCTCTTTCTTTGTCTTTGTCTTTAATTTTGAGGGAACCTTTACCCGACAAAAGGGGTATGATGATCTTCTTCAGGTTGCCCTCACATTGTTGATGACTTTCATCATTGGACACATCACGGTCAAAGACAAAGAAGGCTTTAGCTCCATAAAGGATACCTGTGACTACATGTGTTGCTAATCCTTTTTCAAATATATCTGTATGCTTTAAGTTGCATTTTCCAAGATGATCCATCGACAGTTCCTGGAACTTTGTGTAAGCTTCATATTTTAGTGAAACTCTGGCCTGATTTTTGTAAGTCTTATAATCATGCAGGTATTTAGCAGATCCTTCGACAGATATGAGTCCGAAAAATAAACTCAACTTCACGGATGCTTCCACATTTAGTGCTGAACATCTGTCCTGAATTGATTCAGATGCATCTATTTTAACACCATTGTAGTTTTGTGGTCTTTCTCCAACATGTTTTACCAGATCATCATGGTCCCATAATGTCATGCCTGCAGACGAAAGGAGAAAAAGCATCACAACATTATGCTTGAGTATTCATCACACATTCAGGGATCTCTTCTTCAGGGTCGCTGCTGGCCTCTATTCCAGCTGATGTTCAGCAAAAGCTCTGAGACCAAAACCCAAGACCCAACTTAATGTATTAAATATAAAAATATTTCTTTTGTTTCTGGAGTTGGTGCAGCTGTTACACACTAAAACAAAGCTTTTACCAAATGCTTAAAGGTGTAAAGGCCACGTGTCGAAGCCCCTACAGTATCACTGGATTAACAGCTAACTGCTGCTCACTACAGAGATTTAATAGAACAGCTCAGCCTTGCTTCCAATCTTGCCTCGTGGCCACTCGTGGTATTGCAGCCTAAATTTCCCCTCGGGACCGAACAGCATTTTCGCCAAAGAGCACTTTTATAAAAGAGATGTCTGTAAAACTGTTAATAGGACACCTCCAAATCCATACAAGGTTGATAATGGCTCTTTCTAGTATGAATTTTGGATCTATGGAGGTTTCATAGTTGTAAGACTTTCTTCGAGCCGAGAACAGCGATTTAACAATAAAAATCAATAAATAAATATTCAATCGGCCGTATGCTGTCTTTGGCACATGCTCTTGGCGAGCAATTCCCATTGGTTTGAATGGGCGCCATCTTTGTGTGTGGTATCTCTTCGACACATATCTATGGCTACAACTTCTTATGGCTGTAGCTACCAGTGTAATGTGTTACAACAGCTAGACTAATATATCAGGAGCTAAATTCACTGTGCAGCCACAGTTGCAACATTTCTGAGTGTGTCCAGCTCTGATGAATTCATTAGTGAAACTGTTGCCTCCTTACCGGGGATGAATTTGTCATTGCGGCAGTCGTACAGCATCCCGAGGCTGAAGGGCCGACCGAGTGCCGGCATTTCTATCGTCCTGTTGGCTTCGGAGTCCATCACTCAACCTGAAGTAAGAGAACAGACGACAGCATTAGATGCCACAGCTCAGGAACAACAACCTGACTGGTGCGCAGAGGCATGATACTAGTTTACTTACAGCCGGTTGTGTCGGACAGTCTGAAGGTCTTGAAGTGCAGAAAGAAGTGTGAATAAACTTCCCTGTTAAGTCCAACAGCACACAGACGAAGCACAGACAGTTGTCAACCAACTATAGCAGCCAGTCCCAAACTTAATTAGGCCAACTTACATTTATCATCACAACTCTGATCAACACACGAGACTGAAATGAAGTATTTCCCCTAAAAAATGTTTCATAAGCAGAACAATGTGAACGTGAAGCTGATGGCAGAGTAATTAAAAATCCACCCACATGCACGTAACAGCAGGTAAACTTTTTCATCTTCAAACACATGAAAACACGCACAGTTGCAAATCCCTGTCACTGACATGATGTAAGATTCATTCTGATGTTGTGTTAAAGTCAGATGATGTTGACCATCTGTGTTTCCTGCACCCAGTGATGCAGGTTAATGTCAGCAGGTGGCGCAAACAGATAAAAGTAGGTCAGATAAATGAAGAGTAACACAAACTGTAACTCTCTTGATTTATCAGTTATGATTTTTGCAATGTAAATATCTAATAATACATATTTTATGGCAAATTCAAACTTAATTAGAAAATTGACAATTAAAAATGTTCCATTTATTTATGTATTTATTGTAAATGACCTCTTGCGGCCACCTGCAGTACCTTCACAGCCCACACAGTGGTAATCACTGCCCTACAGGAAACCTCGAACGGATTAAAGGAAATCATTCTAATTTAAAATCACGTCCAAAAGCCACAACTGGAATGGTACAGAGTAGAGCGCATACCTCTGCCAAAGCCCAACAGTCCCTTTATATCTGCATCAAATTGTACACATGGAATCAAGATTCACACATTATTCCCTGAGAAATAAAAGGAAATGTTGGAAAACCCATATTTCACAATGTTAAAGGAGGTGAGAAATAAAGCTCCTGGATCTGAAGAAGTTAATGAAGTTTATTCTGGACTGAGACTCGTCCTCCATCTGAGATTTAATGAAAATCTGCTCAGTAGTTTTTGTGTGATCCTGCTGACAAACCAACAAACCAACAAACAGACAAACCAACAAACCAACAAACAGACAAACCAACAAACCAACACGGTGAAAACTTGGTGAAGTTAAAGAATCGACTCTCGTGTTTCTTTTCACACTATGTGCAACAGGATGTTTTAAAAAAGAAAAACACATCTCAACTCAAACTGTTCTGAACTGATCAGAGTTCAGTTGAAGTTAAACACAAACACACGAAGAGTAAAACTGAGCTGCAGCTAAAATGTTCAGCGGCACATCAACAGTGAGAAAACACAGCAGAGATCAGTGTGTTTAGCAACTTACCGCTCAGACTGTCTGTGATCGAGACGGGAGGGCGAGCTGCTCTGCTTCCTCTGGAGCTGCTTTATAAGTACAATGTACACACACACACGCACACACACACACACACACACAGACTGGGCATGGCTTCACTCTCTCCTCAGTGACTGAATAAATGTCAGTAATTTTCAGATGGAGTCGATCAGCTTCCTGTGATTTAAAGCTCTGATGGCTCTCTCTCTAATATCTTAATATATATAACACTTTGTAATAGCTATCATATCAATACAATAAACAATTATATATAATTATAAATGGCAAATTTATACTTAATTACGCTAAAATAGTAATTTCACCGTTAACAAGCAATGAGATGATTTATAAACTATTTATTAGTGACTGTTTATTGGAAACTTGCAGTTAATGTTCATAATACTTAAATATAAATGTTAATAAATGCTGTGTAGTTCACATACACTAATGCTGGACCAATTTAATCTCATCTTTTAATCATAACTTTCACTAATCTGTGCTCTCAGGATGAAGGTGATGGAAGTCACTGTAGTTTTAAGTGACAGCGCCGTGGTGAAGAGCGAGAGCTCACCGTCCTCTTACTGCCGACACTGAAGAAGATCCAACTTAAAACTGACGTCACGTGACGTGATCTGTGGAGAAGCAGCACTCAGAAAGTATGGTGACGTCACTGAGGTTTGATATCTGCTCCTGTTTGTGCTGTAACTTCAGCTGAACCGGTCTGTCTCAGGAATAACAGCCACATCGTTGCTCGGTGCTCGGTGAAGGCCGCTCAAAGCAGCTGCTGATGAAAGATGAAACAGTTTTGATGTAAAGAAGAAATAAACTTTGCATTTTTGTTGGAGTTTGTAACAAAGGAAGCAGACGGCAGGCGGCCCGGCTGAGTTGGAGAGGCAGAGACAACAACGCTTTGATAATATTACAATAAGAACATTTGCTCTCCTGAAAGATAAGTCAGGGTTAGTTTATGACCGGAGGCCTGAGATCAACTGGAACAGAACCAGCCCGAATGACTCAACAACGAGTGAGACCATCAGTCAGGAACCAATCCTGTAAACCTGAAAGTGAAAGAAGATCATTATCTGCATTTTTACTGATAACAGCTTTAAAGTTCAAGGTGTGTTACACAGTTTGATATCAGTCATCAAAGAGTCTAGACACATTTCAGCCTCTGGTTATCTTTCAGGACAGCAAATGAGGAGGAGGAAGGAGGGGAGAGGAGGGGAGGGGAGGAGGAGGGAGAGGAGGAGGAGAAAGAGGAGGAGGAGGGAGGGGAGGGGAGGGGAGGAGGAGGGAGGGAGGAGGGAGAGGAGGAGGAGGAGGAGGAGAAGGGAGGAGGACAGGGAGGAGGAGAAGGAGGAGGAGGAAGAGGAGGGAGGGGACGAGGAGGGAGGAGAAGGAGGAAGAGGAGGAGAAGGAGGAAGAGGAGGAAGAGGGAGAAGAGGAGGAGGAGGAGGAGGGAGGGGAGGAGGAGGAAGTGGAGGGAGGGGAGGAGGAGGAGTAGGAGGAGGAGGGAGAGGAGGAGGAGGGAGAGGAGGAGGAGGAGGAGGAGGAGGCAGGGGAGGGGAGGAGGGAGAGGAGGAGGGAGAGGAGGAGGAAGAGGAAGAGGAGGAGGAGGAGGAAGAGGGAGAGGAGGAGGGAGGAGGTCTCTGTGTGTCTCTGTGTGTCTCTGTGTGTCTCTGTGTGTGATGTGGTCCAGGTCAGAGAACCGTCCTCCTGGTGAACAGGTGATGGACTCAGACAGAATTCGTCTTCATTCATGTTTAAAGTTTAAAGTAAACGTCTTGTGTGTCTGAACTCCAGCAGCTGTTTAAACACACTGATTCTACTGATTTCACCATTTACACCAAGTTTATTATAGAACATAGGATGTTGGTGGTAAACATGTCAGTAACTAATACAGGTTACTTCTTTTGAGAAAGAAGAAAGTGGAGAAAGTCCCCAGACTCTCTTCAAAAACGCTCAGTTTTGAGACTCGTTGCGTAACTGAGACTGTATGAACTTTGTGAAACGATGTCTGCAACACATTCTTACTTCTTCATTCTGCAAACGTTAAACATGAAGATACATTTTTCTTTGTGTCAAACAATCCGTTTGTTCCAGTGATGTAGCTGTACATTTGTCTCTCTCTCCATCCTCTCACTCTCTCCCCTCTTGCTCTCTCTCTTCCCTTCTCTCCCTCTCTTTAATCAGCATTAAACAACCAGAAACTGCACAACTCTGATTACACAAATATACACAGCAGAACTGATACATGCAACAGCACATGAACAAAACCAGCATTAGTGTACTCACAGTCGAAGTGTGTGTGATCCTCTGAGGCAGCGTTGTAGTTTGACTCCTTATATCGTCTCTGAGACAGAAATGCCCCCTGATCTTTATTCATTATGAGGAGGCGGCACAGAGAAGAATCAGGCTGATTTCTCAGAAATCAAATGACCAGCAGGATGCACAGGAAGCAAAACAAATTATCAGTGTTACACAACGTCTGTGTACCTTGTGATAATGATCAAGGTTAGAGGATACAATTAAAAATAGATTAGAACATTTTCTGTAAAAAGGCCGGAGTAACTTCTGGACTCCCTCAGCAGAGATTAAAGTGAAACTCTTGCCAAAATGCAACCTAGGCTTGTTTTGTGAATGTACCCGAGTCAAACCTTCGTGTAAAAGCATAATTATGACGAAAAAGCCACTTTTAAGATTCACCGTATTTTCGTTTTCGGGTCAAAATCATTTTCAATAGTGTGTTAGGGGCAGCTATACTGTAGCATCAGAATCGCTATTTTTAAAACACTAAGAAGACTCAACACAACATGAAACTTTGCTCGTAGCATCACCAGCGTCTCTACACATGAACACGAGCATTGAGAACATTGTTTGTGTACACAGACTTTACTAAAAGAAGGTTTTTGAACAACTCCGTTAACAGTAGCTCGTTCCACTCGCCGCCGTCCTGCCAGTCGAGAAGCGTCGATCACCGATAGCCTACTGTCTTCCGGCAACAGTGATCCACGAGAGATCTGATTTTAGTATTGTTTCTTATATGAAATGTCCTCAATGTTACGTCGCACTCGGGGATCGATGCTTCTCGACTGGCAGGACGACGGCGAGCGGAAGAAGCTACTGCCAGGTTGCATTTTGGCGAGAGTTACACTTTAAAGGAGTCCATTTTGAAGAGGAACTCCACAATTAACACATTTGTTGCACTGTACACATAATCACAAAGATTCTTGTCAGCGTATGATTTTACTGCAGGTCATTTTTTTCAACAAAAATATACTGTGTTCTTTTCCTGCTCAAAACTAGCGTCAAACATGTCCCTTTATGACCTTGTTTTGTGAGTATATGTACAGTTGCAGTCAAAAGATGACATCATGGCAGGTTTCAGTTCCAGTGATTTCTACAGCTCTCATGTTTCTGTGATGGAATGAGTACAACACAAACTACTTTATCATGAGAAACATGAATGAACTTTGCTTCAAATCTGAATTTATTATGGGTCTTCTGAAAATGACATACAGTAATTCTAACTATCAGTTTCTGTGATTATAGAAAGTTGTGTGAATCCAGGTTTCTTTGTATCATGGCCTCTTAACTTCTTCTGAGTGATTTTATGATTGATATTGCTGGTCTTGTGTGATACAGCCACTAGACTCAGACACAAACACTACAATGGAAAAGTCTAAAGAGCTCAGCATTGATCAGAAAGAGCACATTATTGATCTGAACAAGTCAGGAAAGTCACTTGGAGTCATTTCCAATCTGTTTGGAGGTGAGAAGGCCTTTAACTTCAACAACACCATACTCCCTGTCCAGCATGCTGCTGGTAGTATGATGCTGTGGGGCTGTTTTGCTGTCGGTGGATCTGCTGCTCTAAAGAGAGTAAATGGAAAAATGAAGAAGGAGGATTACAATACAAGGTACAATGCAGCAACTTCTCTTTCTCTTTCACATCTGTGAAGGGTTTCCGAGAAATGGTCCCACTGTTAGGAACGCATTAATTATGTTAATCTCAGCTCCAGCCCTACACAGGAATGCGTGTTCCCTGTATATATACAGCAGCCGCAGACTAAGCTGAAACAGAACTCACCCTCCTTTCCTGAATCAGAGACAATCTGAGCGGTAAGTTGCTGAACAGCTGTTAGTTCCTTCTTTCATATGTTCTGGTGTTTATGTGATAGTGAGGATTTTAGCCTTATAAACATTGTTGCATAGTATAACAAATACACTCTTGTCAATTGTGGCAGTGAGGTTAATGCACAGCACAGAGGTGAGACTCGTTATATATACAGGTGCATAAAAAAAATGTAGTACCATGGAAAAGTTTTGTTTTGTGATAAATAGCACTGCAGGAAAGAGGAAAAACATGTTATTTTTGTCCCTTTTAAGATTTTTCCGATTTTTTAAAAAATTGGCTGCCCTCAACTCACAAGTTCAGACCAGCAGCCACCATCTTGTTGTGATAACATGTCAATACTTACCAGGAAGTGTATCACTGCGGCAGTCGTACAGCATCCCCAGGCTGAACGGCCGGCCAAGCGCTGCCAACTCCATCGTTCGCTGCAGGGTCCATCCCTAGACCAGAAAAAACAGAAAGTATGTTACTTCACTTCTGTGACTGTCCTGCTGTCCAAACCTCATAATGCTAATTTCAATGATTTGTGTGTTTTCCCGTTTAAAGACTATTTGATTTGCTGTGTATTAAGAAACTTCCTTAACATTTGGGCCAACAAACCGATATAAACCCAAACTAGGAAAAAATAAAAGCCTCTTTTTCATCTTTTATGAAAAGTCACGTTTGTTTTTTACCTGATGATTATTATTATTTAATTTAGAGGTGAGACTACAGGTGCATTTAAAAAACAATGTAATCCCATGGAAAAGTTTTTTTTCTGTAATTTATTTTTAAATGACAGAATCATTACGTGTTCAACACAATATAATAGACAGAGCTTTTATATATTTCTAAATCACAATTAGGACTATGTATAATGTCCTTTATACTTGCATTTGTATATGGCAGCAGTTTATGGATCTCAACTTTTCTGACAGTATGTATATACATATATATATATATATACATATATATATTTATATATATGTATATACATATATATGTATATGTATATATATATACATATATATGTATATATGTGTGTGTATATATATATATACATATACATATATATAGATATATATATATATACACATATATATACATATATATACACATATGTATATATATATACATATATATGTATATATATACACACATATATATATACACATATATAGATATATATATACATATATATGTATATATATATATATTACATGAAGATTTTTGCTCAGTGTTATGGTCATACTGAAGACCTACTAGTAACAGAATAGGCACCCAGTAGTTAAATAATAACTAAAGTATATATTCTTTGAAAGATCCTGAATTGTGATGCCCTTATTTCTTAACTTCACATCTTGTTCTCATGCACCTACATATATGTATTGGTACATACTGTACTGGCACACTGTTAGTCCAAGTCTGTTAGTCCAGACTGTGATCTAAAGCGTTACCAGTATTGTTACTCACGGCTGATATTCTTCTACATTTACAGAAGAAACAGAGTAAAGTGTGCAGGAGTAGGCAGTTTAATGATGATGACATTTGCCAGTTTAATGTCTAAAAATATCCCTGTCTCAGTGTTTCCTCAACAACAACATTCTCTTTCCTGCTCAATCCTCCTTCTTATCTAACTTACAGCTAACTTACATGAATACCTTTTGTATTGTTGTGGACCTTATCTTGTTGAAAGAGGAATCAAACACTGCTTACATCAGTTTTCAGGATAGAGAGCTAATTAGCTGGTCAGGTGCAGCACATTAAAAAGATCATTAATGTACCTGCAGATGTCTGTCTGTGCAGAAAGGATGACTAAATGTGAATAAAAGTTGGACTTTAAAATAGAAAGCCTGGTTCATAAAAGTGACTTTGTACTCTTTTTGTTTTAGGAATTTGGAGAACGAGGTGTAAATCCAAAGCATCAGATTCTGAGCTGTGCGACTGGACTGAGAACAGTCAACAGAGGTTTGTCTTAATTCATTTCCATTATCTGTTTTCTTCTGTTTCTTTCTTTGTTCAGGTAGCAGTCACTGATGACAGTTCAGGTAATGATAATGCAGTCTCTTGTCTTTCATTCTGTCTTTTGCATTACAATGCTAAAATTAAAACTGCAAGCAGGGATGAACGCGCGTCGGGGTGTGCTGCTGTTGGGTCGTGGCGCTTATCCGGCCCCATTGGCCGATTATATGACCGATGATATGTCCGAGTCCAGTCTCTCTTCGCTCCCTCGTGGGCCACGCCGCACACTGGCGTTCACCCGAGGAGACTGTGAGAAGGGGGGGAAGGTTGCTCACCTTCCCACAGTGTGTTTGTGTTTAACTTTAACTGAACTCTGATCAGTTCAGAACAGTTTGAGTTGAGATGTGTTTTTCTTTTTTAAAATATCCTGTCGCTCATAGTGTGAAAAGAAACATGAGAGTCGATTCTTTAACTTCACCAAGTTTTCACTGTGTTGGTTTGTTGGTTTGTTGGTTTGTCTGTTTGTTGGTTTGTCAGCAGGATCACACAAAAACTACTGAGCAGATTTTCATTAAATCTCAGACGGAGGACGAGTCTCAGTCCAGAATAGACTTCATTAACTTCTTCAGATCCAGGAGCTTTATTTCTCACCTCCTTTAACATTGTGATATTGAGCGTCTTTCAACGGCAGGGGCATGTGCTCTACTCTCTACCATTCTAGTTGTGATTTGCATGTGATTTGAAAGCCAGCACCAATTTCTAATTATATTCCTTCTTCTTATATGTTTTAGGTTCAGGTGGTTGATGACCAGCAGAGCTTGTTTTCGTGCTGAAACAGTGACGTTCATTTACATTTCTTCAAGACCATCAGACTCTCCAACAGAACCAGCTGTAAGTAAAAACATAAAAGTTACACATCATGAACAAAGATATAAAGTATGCGACTCTGCAAATGTTCACGTTCTCAGGATCCAACAGAGACAAAATGCAGAATTTACTGCACGTATTTAAACGGACATGAAGGTGTTTCACTGCACTCGATGTTTTAGTTTATTTTAACAGCAGAACAAAATATGCACATTAGTTAAATGTTGTCACGATTCAGGAATTTCTATAATTGGTCCAATAACAATAAAAATATAGATGGGTTCTTGACATGACATGTATTTTTCACTGTCACAGAAGATAAATATGAATATAATTAGTATTCTCGTCATTTAAAATACAGTAAATGGTTAAACATTTATTTGTTTTACATGGACGTGTTGCTATAAAAACTGCTTTGTTATTAGATTTTTAAAATTTTTGAGTCAAATCTCAAAATTGTCCTATGGTGTGACTGTCACATGCATAGTTAAATAAATTACAACTTTTATAAGTTTTTTTAAAAAGCATAAAAATGTTTATAAATAAGTCAGGCATAATTTTACAAGTGTTTATTTTAATAAATGGCAATCACTTTTTTCATCCATATATTTCTAAATGCATAGGAACTTGATACATTTTGTCACAAAAAAACACGTCCTTCAGTGTGAAAACCTTATTCTGATTTTAAATTGGGCAATTCCACGAACAACTTTATTTAATTGAAGGACCCCATTCAAATCCCTGTTACTGAAGCCTCCTATGAACCAATGACATGAGTACATTGTAAGTTCTTGTCTCAGCATTATTCAAATATTTAACTCTTTCCGAACCACTATGAAAGTGTTCAGTTTTGTTGTCCTTTGGTGTGACGTCACTAAATTATATTTTTCAATTAAAAACTGTTGGTTAAACTACATAATTATGGAAAATTATACAAATGCTAACTGCTAACTGCTAAAGACAGGTTAGCTAGGAATAGCATGGTCATTAACTCACACAAAAGGCTGAAATGTCCTTTAGTGTGACAGAAATGTCCTTCGGTGTGACACTGAAGGACAAATATATCACACCGGAGGACAAGGTCTCTTTAAGAAGCATTTTAAACAATTAAATAAGATTTTTTTAAAAACAATTTTTATTCCCTTGACCATGTTCAGTGTTTTTAAATGCAATAGCTACATTAATTAAAATATTTTCTGTTTTGTCCTTTAGTGTGACATAATGTCCTATGGTGTAACACACATAAAAGAACCAAAAATGTATTTGTATGTCAAAAAATATCTTTAAAAAAAGGTTGAGTATTGCATTAGGGGATATATAATCATCATTCACCTTGAATTATTATAGTTTTTTCAACAGTTTTGAAAGGTTGACATCAAAGTTTGATTCGCATGTATTGCATTTATTGCATTTATTGAAAACGTTCAACAAGTCATGGGGAAAAAATAGTGTTATTCATAATTTCTCATCAAATAAATAACACTATATGAAAATAAGTGTCTCACGCTATTTGTGTAGTATTTAAGGTTTTTTTCCTTAATTTTTTTTATGTCACACCATAGGACATATTTATGGTGCAGGTCAGAGAAGATGTTCAAAAAAACAGTGAAATAATTGAAAAAGTTAGTGATCACTTATATATTCTCAAATATCACATTTCAAACTACATGAATATATATATATATTGTCTTCAAAAACTGTGTTTTACAAAAGAATGATTTTTTGCTTCTTATTTGTCAACAACCCAGATATTAAATACACACATATAATCTGGATTTATTGATAAACACCTTTGTTGCCTCAACTGGCTCATATTTCATTCAGTCATCACCACATTTGGTCCGTTCCATATTTAGATGAGCCCAAACAAACTTATGTGGTCGTGTTTTCGATATCACTCACCGTCTTTCTGTGACTGGTTGTAAAGATTTTGAAGACGTGGCCTGACGCTCTTCCTGAATCTGACTGAAACCAAATATGGGAAGCTTGCAGGTGCAGCCACGGTGCAGGAGTGTGTAAAACCTCATATGATTCAACCACCAGAGGGCGCTACAGTACCAATATAACATATTTCTTCAATTCTGTTGCCTTTAACGGAGCACTGCGTAGTTTTGGGAGTGTGTGTGAAGATGTGTGTGTGTTTGTTTGCTGGCAGCAATAAGGCATACGCGGAAATCACTGGAGGGAATGGGGGGTCCAGACCCACCCAATCCCACTTAAACAGAGAATTGAAAACACTTGTGCCAATTATAGACACAAAACAATGGCTTACAGTGGTTTTGGTCCACTGCCAACCAGCCCCGCACCACAAACACTGCAGCGCTCAGTACGAGTGTCTGTGGAGCAGAGCGCAAACCTCCATAAAGTAAGTGCTTCACAATTGGGATTGGGTGGGTCTGGACCCCCGTTCCCTCCAGTGACAAACAAACACACACACACATCTTCACACACAGACTCCCACAAAATGTCTCCAGCATATAGTGGCGACATCCCTCTACTGTTTTCTGTTTTCTTTGTTTTTATTTACTTGTTTTTATGTCACCCCTCTCTGTCTTCAGCATTTGTTTGTCCTCATCCTGTCATGTCTCGTGATATCATTAGTTGCATCTCAATTGTTATGTCTTGCGTCACTAAATAAAACATTTTAAAAAGTAAATTCCTGTGCAGCTGGTGAAAGATAAATAACAGGCAGAACAGAAGGAGAAACGTGAACTAACATGCTGTCGTCTGTTTATTTCAGGCCAGGCTGAGTTATGGGCTCCGCAGACAGCAACACGATAGAGGTAGCGGCACTCGGTCGACCTTTCAGCCTCGGGATGCTGTACGACTGCCGCAGTGATTTACTCATTCCTGGTAAGGAGGCAGCTGTTGAATACTGAATTAATCAGAGCTGGACAACAACTAAATCTTTCGTGGCTAGACCTACTAAGAAAATGGTTCAGCGCATATTTGCATTGTGGTTTTCATTGACTTTGTGTAGCTGAGGTGGTCTGCAAATCCAGACTACACTGCATCGTGCACAATCAGACGCTGGACACTGAATTCAGGTTTATCCGGCAAAAATACGTGGGGGCGCTAGGCAAGAAAGTAAATTGGTGTAAGCCCGACCACTGTGTAAGACCAGGAACACAGACTACCACGACAAGCCTGGTGCAAGGTTTAAAGGTGCACTTTAAAGGAATAGCAGGTTCAGAATACATGAGTTTAGGGCCAATTTCATCCTAATTCTCTCCAACTGGACAAGATATCTGGTCTGGGACCTCAGTTGGTACTATTGTTCGGTCGGGCACTTGGTATGCAACTTTGTTTGGATGGGTGGTGTGTGTCAAGTAGCATCCACATGAATGCCAGGACCCAAAATTTCTCCAGAAGAAAATTGCATTGTAAAGAGAAGATATTATTATTCACTCTCAGTGGTTTTATTGTTATGGCTGTAAAAAGAAGTAGTTGATGACATGGTTTGAGTGTATGAAGTACTACTGTCACTGTTTACAAGTCGAGAACTCAGTAGCAACTTTCAGGATTGAGACTGAAATGAGTGCGGATGCTTTTAAATTAGACATGGGATTTAAAGAGGTGTTTTGTTATTAATGGTATTCAATAAAAAAATTTCACTGCTGTTATTCACCATTAAAGAAGCTAAGGGTTTTTTTCCTCTCCTCTTTTTTGCAGGAATGACATTGTGGGGTCACGATGATCTGGTAAAGTATATAAGAGAAAGGCGACAGCACTACAGCGCTTTCGAGATTATTGCATCTGAATCCATTGAGGACAAAACCTCAGCACTAGATGTAAGTGCATCCCTTAAAGCAAGTTTCCTCGCTGGCATCGTTGAAGTTGGAGGAGCTGCCAAATATCTACATCATAATAAGACATCTAAAAACGAGGCCACAGTAACACTGAAGTATGAAGCAACCACACAGTTCCAGCAACTATCAATGGATCACCTGGGGAAAAAAAATTTGAAGTATCTGGATGATTTCAAGCAAGGGAAAGCTACACACGTAGTCACAGGTATCCTTTATGGAGCAAAAGCCTTCTTTGTCTTTGACAGCGATGTGTCTAAAGATGAAAATCGTCAAGAAGTTGAGGGCAACTTGAAAGTGATGATCAACAAAATTCCCAGCATTACTATAGATGGTCAAGGTTCCCTGAAAATGAAGACGGAAGAAAAAAAATCAGTTGAGAAATTCTCCTGCAAATTCCATGGAGACTTTTTACTTGATAAAACTCCCTCATCCTTTCAGGATGCAGTACAAGTCTACCAAAGTCTGTCAAAATTGCTGGGAGCCAACGGAGAAAATGCTGTACCAGTGAAGGTTTGGCTGTTGCCACTGATTCAGTTGCAAACTTCTGCAACTACAGTTGTACGTGAGGTAAGTCCTGTGTTCATAGAAGAAATGCAGGCTGTCCTGGAGGACCTGAAGGAGGTGGAAATTAGGTGCAATGATGCACTGAGAACCGCTGCACAGCAGTTCTCAGAAATTGGCAAAAAGATTAAAACCTTTAAAGACATGTGTACTGGGTTCAAGCTGGAATTCCAACGAAACTTGGCAAAGAAACTTCCAGCGATCCGAGGAGGAGAAGAACAAGAGGAAGCTGTGCATGACGAGATCTGGAAGAGGAGACATTCTTCCCCTTTCAACAGCAAAGACCTAAACGAGTGGATGGACTTTAAAGAGCGAGAAATTTACACCTTGAAGTCTTTCACAAGCACGATGAAAAACGCGAAGATCATCCCATCTCAATCAGACCTGTACAAGGAAATTCTCGGTGCCGATCATGCTGTGTGTTTTGTTTTCACCTCACTGGGAGGTCATGAACCGTACCTCTCAGCTTTATCAAAGGACTTGGGACAGACACCCAAACCAGACGACCTTGATGTAGAGAAGGCAAAATGGTATGCCTCAAAAGAAGTCACAGATGCAATGAGACGCAAAGCAAAGCTCTTTGGGGATTTTGCAGAGGCCAACAAGGAGAACAAGAACATTAAGTTCTTGGCAGTTGGTTCACAGAAATTCGGAGATGAGACACAGAAAGGTTCAAGCATCGTCCTTTATAAAGATGGTTTTCCTGTCACTGAGAACTTTGAGCCTCCTTCAAGGCCTGAAACAGTAACAGTCAGAGACATAAACCACAACAGTGTGACACTGAAGATTTCTCCAGCAGAGTTTGGAGCAGAGAACATCACCTCCTACTCTGTTGAGTACTGTGTCAGTGGACAGGATGGATGGAAAGAAAAGACAGCATCAGAAGCTGAAGAAGTCACAGTGAGTGATCTGAGTCCAAACACGGAGTATAAGTTCAAATGCAGAGTAGTGACCTCAGTAGGTGTTGGACCAGCTTATGAAGTCAGTGGTTCCACTAAAACTTCACCATGCAGCCCTCCTGGAAAACCTCAAGATGAACCAGACGTGAGTGGGATACCAGTAACCGGTTCTCAAGATGTTGAAATGTCGCCGATGACAAGTCAAGACAATGCGTCAGATAAGGAAGAGTCCAGAGAGGAAGAGTCCAGAGAGGAAGAGTCCAGAGGGGAAGAGTCCAGAGGGGAAGAGTCCAGAGAGGAAGAGTCCAGAGAGGAAGAGTCCAGAGAGGAAGAGTCCAGAGGGGAAGAGTCCAGAGAGGAAGAGTCCAGAGAGGAAGAGTCTGGAGACTGAATAGACGATAATTTCAGGACTTCCATCAGAGTCAGAATATGTTGTCAAGGAGGGCGTTACAACTGTCTGGTGTTGGTCCAGCCAATGAAGTCAACGTTGGCCTCCTTTCTCTAGGATTTAGACCTTAATATATTAAATGCATCACAACTAAAAAAAATCTTGGATGTATTGGTGGTTGATTAGCCACCAAGATCTAACAGTGAAAGCAGATAGCTTTTTAAATCATTGGAAGGCAATTTTGTCACATTTGATGGCAGTAATCTGGTTTTCAGTCTTTTGTATTAAGCCAAGTGAAACAAATTTCAAAAATGTAATTAAAACTCAGATTATTTACTCAGTAATTATGTCTGGTTCGCGAATCTGCTCACAACATGTACTATATTATAATTTATTTGTGTGATTGCTACAGTAAAGCTGCTTTGAGTAGAAAAAAGGTTATTGTACAGTGGGTTCCCTGGATGAAGCTGAGTTACTTGATATAAGCCACGGCCATTAGATTTTTTGGTTTTCGGTTTGAACACCTTTGTTGCCTCAATTGGCACATATTTCATCCAATCTTCACTAAATTCTGCACATACCATATTTAGACGAGCCAAAACAAAACTTGCATGTTCATTTTCTGAAATCACTTACCGTTGAGGAGGTGGCACTTTCTGAATCTGGCTGAAACCAAATTTGGGATGCTTGCATGTGCAGCAAGTTCAGCTGCACTGCACTGAGTGTGTAAAATTCTACCACCAGAGGGCGCTACAGTACCAATATAATATATTTCTTCAATTCTGTTACCTTTAAAGGAGCACTACATAGTTTTCTTCACAAATGTTGATGAGAAAGATCTTCATTGACTGTTTTTTTTCAGACATCTGCAAAACTACTGTGAAATGTGATGTCATTCACCTCTCAGTGGCACTAGATTAAAAATCCAATTCGACTGATGGTACTAGTTAAGCTCTCTGAATGCAGAATTTTGTGACAAAGTTACTACTTACACAACGTTGATTTTTATACACCTTGCTCACCGCAACCGATGGCAGCAGATGCAACAATCACACACATTTTCTTCACAAAATGCAAGTATTCAAAGGATGAATGTTTTCATGTTTTCCTCTGCAAATACTGTAGCTACAGGTCTGTTCAGAGATATACACCTTATTTGTGGAAATTACGTTTTCTTTTTTGGGTCACACTTAGACCCACACCTGGTATTGTGCTCACCATATGGGGACCCACTGACATTGTGGGGACATAACAGATTTTATAGTCTATTTTTCATTTGAGATGTGGTTTTAATGTTCAGATTAGAGCTTTAAGAAGAAATCTTTATTTTGGAAGAAAAAACAACTGAGCTGATTACGTAATTGACTACTACACTGGTTTATGTTTGTTTGAAACTTGCACTAAATGATCATTCAGTTTTTTGATTTGTTCTCATACAATCATTAACTATGAGTGCATGTTTAATTAAATCAGCACTGTGTTATAACTTTCTGACTGTCAAAATGTATAATCAAGGCAAATGTAATTATTTCAGATACTTATATAAAAATGTCTCACTGATCTTCTCGTATTACATTTCACATATTTGAGTTGTTGTTCAACACTGTGATGAACTTCTAATGATAAGGTTATTATTCATTATCATTTAAATTGTAAAAGACATAAAGAGAATGTATAACTCAATTGTTTGACCAGTGGCGTCAAAACAAAGTCTATGTATGAGTCTTCATCATCACTGGTTTTAATATGTTTATAAGTCATATTCAGTTCAAGCAAAGAGATTTTTCCTGTTCTAATTTTTTTAAATTAAATAAATGTGATGAAACTGAAATCCATCTTCTTAACTGGCATTTTATATCCTTGGTTTGATCAATTACAACACTTTTACACAAGTGCTCCCTCTCGGGAGCTTACCTATGTTCCCTGGGTCCTATGTTCCCCGTTTTTCCCCAAAAAATGTTCCCCGGTTTGTTCATCAACCGGCAACAGCGGGGAACATAGGACCCTTTTTGAAAAAAAGGTCCTATGTTCCCCGCTGTTTCCCCGCTGTTGCCGGGGAACATACAACCTTTTTTCTAAAAAAGGGTCTTATGTTCCCCGGTCACATACAAAGCGGGGAACATAGGACCCGGGGAACATAGGGATGATCCCCTCCCTCTCACATTAATAAAATATTTGTTGGCTGTGTTTTACCAAATTATTGTGGATCCAGGTATCTGAAGTCAGTTTCTTAATTTGAACTTTTGGTCACATGATAATTACAGGAAATATTTGATTTATGCTTGTTTAATTATATTTTCAAAATGTATGTTTCACCTTCATAGAATTATCGCCAAATGTTTAAAAATTGTGTTGCTAATAATTTCTTCACGTGTGCAGTGACCTTAACACTCATTAGATACAGAACCTCACTAACCAGGTTCCTTATTAATGAAAAGTTAATCGAACTACTAACACAAACAAAACTAATACTAAATGTACAAATAAAAGGAATAAATACAAAAATAAATATGAATATAAACAATCAATAGGTGTGCTCCACAACTACAGTAATAACCACTAATCACTAACATACAAATAAATAATACATAGATATAATCATTTATAAGCTGAATGCAGCTATAAATGAATATGAATGAATGCTATGAATACAACAAAAAGAATGAATAACTGAATGAAGATCACCAGAGCAGATCTTAATCAGATGCATTAAGTGGTGGAAACACAGAAGAATCTCAAGTGAATTAAATCTTTAAGATTGAACAGTGAAATTTACTTTGAGGCAACGTTCAGCAGCTGAAAGAGGTGAAAAGTTTAACAAACCCAGGATATGTTGCTGTCAACTTCACTAACTAACAATCGAGATCACACGTAGATGGTTATCAGCTTGATAAATCATCCCAGGTTTTCCATATTTAGTTTTTTTTAATTTTCATCATTGAAAATCTAAGTATAATTACATTGAGGACATATGGTCAACTTTGTTGCATATACTTGATATTTACAGTAATTTCATGAATTGTATTGTATAATAACTTATTCACTGCTTGGTCTAACGCTCTGACCTAGAAGATGTTGAGCTATATGAAAAAAATGACGATTGTCATGTTGATGATTTGAAATGGGTTCTTTGTAAAAGTGAAGGCTGATTTGAAAGGTCTTCGACCGAAAGAGGACCTGCAGAGGGCCAAAGTGCACAATGACACATCAGAGGGCAACAGTTCTACATGTTGGTTTTCATTTCCTTTTAATCATTGAGTTATTTTTCATTTAATTGGTGTGCTGATGTTATAACTGAGACATACGCATGTGTATATGACATACTCACGTACACATCACAAGAATACTCAGAAACTGTATTAAACGTGCCATAAATCAGCTCTATAAAATGTTGTCACCAATTTAGGTTTAGCAATTTCTCTTCTTAGATAAAAAATCTTGTCTAAGTAGTTTTAATTTTTTTAGATTTCCACAAGGTGTTTAAAAGACTCGTTACCTGGTGAGGTGGTCAGATGACCTCAGAGAAATGAGCAAATTCCAGAACTTTGGTTGGAATGTACAAAATACACTCCAGTTTTATTTAAGTTTTCACTTTTTTTGGGGGGGCGATCACAAAATTACATACAAAAGCAGTAATATAAAAAAATAAGATGAAAAGACAATAAAGAAAACTAGGACGACACCAATGACATCAAACTTTCTTCTTGTCACATAATATAGTTCTTCGAAAACATTAATTAACTTCTCTGAATTGTAAAGCTTAGCATCATCATGACCTTATCTGTTTTCAATCTAGAATGACAAAGTGTCAGCGAGCTGAAAAAAACACAGCTGCTTTCAGTTTGAGCAAACAGGCCACAGTTTCTTCTCAGCATGTGCTGTAACGTGGGAACCACCATCATCCTTTGACAGGATGTACAGTGTGAGAAGTCTGTTAGGCATGAGAGCCTCAGACTTCCAGTGTTTCTAGAGTTACAGCAGTGAGCAAGTGGTTTAAAGTTTTGGTTTGTTTTAGAGACATAACGTAGTCAGTAATAAAATGGACTGAATTATTATGAATTTGAAAGAGAGATCAGTTTGTGGATTACGGGACAACAACATGGCATTCAGTACACATCAATATCAAACAGAAACATTATTCACAACAATCATGTTTTTGATTGAAAAAAAATACATTGAAGAGCAGATACATAAAAAAAATCTAACTTAGCAAGAAGCAGCAAAAAACCCTCTTAGACCCATACCACACACTTCCCAGTCACTAAGTATCATCCTCATACCTTGATACTGACAACTTGTCAAAAAGCTTTCGCCTACGTTGATCCTGGTGGCTGTGACAGTCCGGTCTATTTCAATGCTTGGCCATTGTAAGAGCCATTTCCAAGTATGGTGTGTGTTGGACACAATTAGTCCCCTAGATGGCACTGTTGAGTTTTGTGTCTCCGTATCCCATTAAGGTAGGAACCTTTTTGCAGGCAACGGGTGAGCACACATCTGGCCGCATGCCCTCCGACAGCGCCACAGCCCAACATACGTGGGTCGAGGGCCCGTTCATCACTGCTTGCAGTTTTAATTTCTTTTGAGATTTCAGGTCTCAGTCTTGTCTTGGCTATAGCCATTAAAAAGTATTTGTCTTGCCGTGATCAGTATGACTCACAATTCTGTATCACTCTTATGTTTATATACATCTCAGAATGGATCTTAGTCCCAATGACATTTGTTTAGGTCTTCTCATGGTGGACATTGGGTCTTGATTTTGTCCTAGATGTTAGAGATGGAGGAGTTTCTCTCCTCTGCCTACTTTAGCCAAGGTCTCTGCTTGTCCTCTCATTTTGTTGAGGCTCTGAACTCGTTGCTTCCAGCCTGGCTTGGCCTCAGATTTCTCTTCCGCAATAAGCATGTCAATGTAGTCTGGAGTGGAGAGTGGATCTGGCTTCAGTGCTATCTCTTTAAGTCTGTTTAAACACTCAGCAGAGCTCTTCATCAGTTTCCCCACCTCATCCTTCACACGATCATATTCAGCCCTCAGTGTTGCAATCATTGCTTCAACGGGTGTCTTAGCCTTTGAGGCTTGTTCGTACTTTTCTTGCAGTGATTTGATTGTATGTTTTTCTTGAGCCTCTTTATATTCCCATCTGTACTTCTGATTATAATGTACACTCCAAATACATTTGCCTGGACACTCAGTACAATTTCCATCTGATCCGATTGCATCACAGCCCCTTTTATCTGCATCATTGGGTATTCCACAGGGATAGTGACAGGTGTAATGACACTGCTGACAGTTGGTGATGTAATTCCCAGAACCTGAAATATCTTCTTGAACAGGCTTTTTGACAGTGACGTAAAACTCAAAGTTCTCATTTCTGCTGATCTCTGCCTCGTGCTCTTTCAGTTTCTCACTTGTCTCCTTTATCTCCTCAAGCTTGGCTAACCCAAGTTTAACCTGCTTCTGCAAATTTTCAACTGAATTTTCGAGGCTCTGTCTCTCTCTGAGGACGTCTTTTGTCATTGTCAAGCTTTTGGTTTCCATCTTATTCAAAGCAACAAAGAACTTCTTCATGCTTTTTGTTCCCATTTTCCAAAACATCTGATCAAAGTTTTCTTCATTGTCTGATTCATCCTCATCCTCCTCTTTTGTGCCGCCTGCTTCAGATGATTTGTTGTCTGCAAACAAGGCTGAATTATTGAATTTGAAGTGAAGTGGCAGCCCGTCTTGTGTTTTAGGACATGGGACACCTGAAGCTTTGATCGCCTCTAGAACTGGAGGACGCTGACTGTCTGCGAATGTCACCAGCACTCTGATGTTTTCTGCCACATCTTTGCCAAATATTGAGAACACAGAGTCAAACACATATTTCTGTGTTGGCGTGAGTCGAGCTAAAGCAGCCTGAGCTACAAAACATATAGCATCAACTTCACTGACACCTCGCTGATCAGTGAAGAGATTACGCAGCTGTTCTGTGATCTCCTTGTCTCTCTCTATGCCTTTTGTATCTCCATATCCTGGAGTGTCAACAATGGTCAGTGAGTAGTCTATTTTAAACCCCTGCTGGTGGTTGATCTTGTACACAGTGACTTCAGAAGTCTGGCTGTGAGCTTGTGATTTTGATGGATCCTCATCAACTAACTTAAACCGATATGAATCCTCCCATTCAACACCCAGGATGTAATTGATCATCCCATTGATGAGAGTTGACTTCCCAGCATCAGTTGCTCCGAGAACCATGATGGTGCGATTATGTTTGACGGACTCATTCCCAAAAGTGAAACACCTGCCCCCTGCGACACTCATTCTTTCTTCTTCTAGGGGAACTTTATAAACAGGGAGAGGACCTGGCTGGTTTTCCAGCAATTTGCTGTTTTCTTTGACAACATCTGCAAGTCGTTTGACTAAAGGTTTTCCAGGTGAAGTTTTAATGGGATCACTGACTTCACAAGCTGCTCCAACACCTACTGAGGTCACTGCACTGCATCTGAACTTATACTCTGAGGGGGATTCAGAATTTATCTTCTTGCTAACATCTTGGAAGTATTCAGCAAGACTCTCAAATTCACGTTTTGGTGTGGAGACATTAACAGAGATGCTTTCTTTGCTTCGTCCAGCTTCACCACAATCACATCTGACCCTGACAACATAATCTGTCTCTAACTGAAGCTCTGAAATGATCGTCTTTTCAGATATCAACATCATTTGGTTCCATTGGAGATCTTCCTCTTTCACCCCGCTGTCTGTTTTGGCGTACTCCACAATATAGCTCAGGATCTGGACATCTTGTCCACGTTCAGCAGGTTTGTCAGGTTCAACTTGAGGTTTTCCAGGAGGGCTGCAAGGTGAAGTTTTAATGGAACCACTGACTTCACTGGCTGGTCCAACACCTACTGAGGTCACTGCTCTGCATCTGAACTTGTACTCTGTGTTTGGACTCAGATCGCTCACTGTGACGTCTTCAGCTTCTGATGCTGTCTTTTCTTTCCATCCATCCTGTCCACTGACACAGTACTCAACAGAGTAGGAGGTGATGTCCTCTGCTCCAAGCTTTGCTGGAGAAATCTTCAGTGTCACACTGTTGTGGTTTATGTTTCTGACTGTTACTGTTTCAGGCCTTGAAGGAGGCTCAAAGTTCTCAGTGACAGAGAAGCCGTCTTTATAGAGGACAATGCTCGAACCTTTCTGTGTCTCTCCTGTTGAACCAACTGCCAAGAACTTAATGTTCTTGTTCTCCTTGTTGGCCTCTGCGAAGTCACTGAAGAGTTTTGCTTTACTCCTCATTGTATCTGTTGCTTCTTTTGAGGCGTACCATTGTTCCTTCTCTACATCATGAGTACGAGACTCTTCAGGATTGTTTGGTTTGGTTGTTTGTTTTAAGTAGTTTGATAATGTTGAGAGGTACTTTTCATCACTTCCCAGTGAGGGGAAGACAAAACACACAGCATGCTCTGCACTGAGAATTTCCTTATACAGGTCTGTTTGAGATGAGACAATCTTAGTGTTTTTCATATTGCTGGTCAGGGAGTTTAAGATGGATATTTCTCTCTCCTTACAGTCCATCCACTCCTTCAGGTTTTTAATGTTGAAAGGAGAAGAACGTCTCTTCTCCTGAATCTCTGCGAGCACAGCATCCTCTTTTTCTTCTCCTCTCCGAATCGCTGGAAGTTTCTTGGCCAAGTTTTGCTGGAATTCCTTCTTGAACTTAGAGCACATGTCTTTAACAGTTTCAATCTTTTTGCCACTTACTGGACCCTGCTGTGCAGCGGTTCTCAGTGCATCATTGCACCTCATTTGCACCTCCCTCAGGTCCTCCAGGAATGCCTCCATTTCTTCTATGAACACAGGACTTATCTCATGCAGTTTTGCAGCAGAAGGATCTAAACTTGTCAGTGGCATCAGCCAGACCTTCATCGGTATGGCATTTTCTCCATTGGCTCCCAGCAATTTTGGCAGACTTTGGTAGACTTGTATTGCATCCTCAAAGGACACGGGAGTTTTATCAAGTAAGAAGTCTCCATGGAAATTGCAGGAGAATTCATCAACTCTTTCTTTGTCTTTGTCTTTAATTTTCAGGGAACCTTTACCCGACAAAAGGGGTATGATGATCTTCTTCAGGTTGCCCTCACATTGTTGATGACTTTCATCATTGGACACATCACGGTCAAAGACAAAGAAGGCTTTAGCTCCATAAAGGATACCTGTGACTACATGTGTTGCTAATCCTTTTTCAAATATATCTGTATGCTTTAAGTTGCATTTTCCAAGATGATCCATCGACAGTTCCTGGAACTTTGTGTAAGCTTCATATTTTAGTGAAACTCTGGCCTGATTTTTGTAAGTCTTATAATCATGCAGGTATTTAGCAGATCCTTCGACAGATATGAGTCCGAAAAATAAACTCAACTTCACGGATGCTTCCACATTTAGTGCTGAACATTTGTCCTGAATTGATTCAGATGCATCTATTTTAACACCATTGTAGTTTTGTGGTCTTTCTCCAACATGTTTTACCAGATCATCATGGTCCCATAATGTCATGCCTGCAGAAGAAAGGAGAAAAAGCATCACAACATTATGCTTGAGTATTCATCACACATTCAGGGATCTCTTCTTCAGGGTCGCTGCTGGCCTCTATTCCAGCTGATGTTCAACAAGAGCTCTGAGACCAAAACCCAAGACTCGACTTAATGTATTAAATGTAAATATATTTCATTTGTTTCTGGAGTTGGTGCAGCTGTTACACACTAAAACAAAGCTTTTACCAAATGCTTAAAGGTGTAAAGGCCACGTGTCGAAGCCCCTACAGTATCACTGGAGTAATAGCTAACTGCTGCTCACTACAGAGATTTAATAGAACAGCTCAGCCTTGCTTCCAATCTTGCCTCGTGGCCACTCGTGGTATTGCAGCTTAAATTTCCCCTCTGGCCCTAACAGCATTTTCCCCAAAGAGCACTTTTATAAAAGAGACGTTTGTAAAACTGTTAATAGGACACCTCCAAATCCATACAATCCATGGAGGTTTTATAGTTGTAAGACTTTCTCCGAGCCGAGAACAGCGATTTAAAAGTAAATATAAATCAATAAATAAATATTCAATCGGCCGTATGCTGTCTTTGGCACATGCTCTTGCCGAGCAATTCCCACTGGTTTGAATGGGCGCAATCTTTGTGTCTGGTATCTCTTCGACACAAATCTATGGCTACAACTTCTTATGGCTGTAGCTACCAGTGTCGGGGGGTAACATGTTACAAGAACAACGCATTACATCAATATATTTGTTTTAACAGAATAAAATAACGCTCTACTAATAATATTTCAGTAATATATTACTACAATTATGTCACATAACCGAACGATCCTATTGACTGACTTTGCTCAGACTGGGGGCTCGGGGCACCAGAGGCTAGCTGGTTAGCATGCTAACTTCAAAAGATATCACTGCAACCCAATACAGAGATTTAACTGTTATTTATTCTCATCCTGTGTATAATTTTAGTTTCTTTATATTGTTTTATACTCCAATTCTGACATATTACACATTTTAACTTACTTATACACATTTGAATGACAGAACTTTTATAATTCCAGAATTGCTAGCTAGTCGACGTACCCAGATGGACTTAAAACTGTCCTGACGACTGACATAAAATGACTCTGGCAACTTAAAGTGGTTACAATGACGTTAGTTCGCTGTTAGCAGAAGATGAACAGTGCAGACATTATCCAATGTTAGCTGAAATATTGAGCTAATGAGTACATTCATATTGCAAAACCCTTCATGTTTTTCTGCTCACATTTATCATTTAGTCATTTATGTTAAACTCACTTATGATTTATAATCATTCAGAATTTTGATTCATTACTTTCTGATGTTTAAGTTTGTTGTTAAAAGTTACTTTTAGGTGCGTTTGTTAGGGTGTACTGTGTAGATTTGGGGAAGAAACTCTAACCAGAAGAGAAAAATTGATACTCGATACTGAATAAACTGAATGAACAAACTGTCGTTAAAGGACAAAATGGCTTTATACGGTTTTTACTGGACTCTTCCAAGTCACCATGTTTCTCCAGACAGCGTCCTGCAGACCTGAGAGCCCTCTGATGACAGCTTGTTTGTTACATAATGGAAATATATCAAATAAATATCTGATATATTCATGTTCATTGGATAGCTGCATGTAACACTTGCTTCGTATTGTAATTGTTTCCTTATTAATATGGTAAATGTTACATTTCTTTTCCATAAACTACATTGTGTTCCTTTAATGACGTACATGTAATTACTAATTTTGAGTAATCAGATCAAAACTGAATACGAGCAGCTCTGATGAATTCATTAGTGAAACTGTTGCCTCCTTACCGGGGATGAATTTGTCATTGCGGCAGTCGTACAGCATCCCGAGGCTGAAGGGCCGACCGAGTGCCGGCATCTCTATCGTCCTGTTGGCTTCGGAGTCCATCACTCAACCTGAAGTAAGAGAACAGACGACAGCATTAGACAGCGTGTGTGTGTTCATGTTTCTCTTTCTGTTCAGCCTGTTATTTATCTTTCACCAGCTGCACAAATATTTATGATTACAGTCCAAAAATAAAAAAGAGTGTTTTTTTTCCTGATGTACTCGAAATATTATCATAATATTGCGACTGTAAGCAAAATCAAACGCAACATCATCACCGTTTCACACTTTTCATGTATGATAGACTTAAAGCAACAAAACTTCGTGGAGGACGATAGTTGAGTCTTATTGCTGACGTTTTTGGGTTGGCATCTGACCCGAGCTGCCAGTCCAAGACTTCTGGATCTGACAATCGTGGGATGAGACAATCAACGATCTTCCTCCATGAAGCTGCATCATTTCACACTGATGAGAATATTGTGTTCTACTGCACTCTGTTGTTGTCAAAGTCAAGCAGAGGTGGGAAGTAATCTGTACTTTACTTGAGCATTTATTTTTCTTTTGACTTTCCCTACATTCCCTACATCTGAACACAAACATCTGAACTTTCTCCTCCTCACATTTTCAAAACAGGCTCGTTACTTCAGTTTGATGCATTTGAGGTGAATTATGGATTATTGTTATTTGGTGTCATCGCACGCCGCCTTCCCAACATCACAAGACTGATGTCGACCTATCAGAGCACATCACGCACGGCGGACGCAGCGAGACGAAACAAAGACGTAAGAAGACGTAAACAGACAGAGAGGGAGGCTGGAATGGGGAGAAAAGGCGTGTTAGTGTCTCGTATCTGCAGAGAGTTTCTTATTTTCTCTCTTTGTTGCTGCTCGGGACGCTTTACCAACCCAACATGTGGCTGTTTGACGTCCTGGGAATGAGACTCAACTATCAACTATCTTTGTGGTGCGTTCAGGAACAGCTGGGACAAATCCTACTGACTCTACCTTTAACTTTAATAGTCTTTGAATTATATTAATATGACGTGAGCTTCAGTCAGCTTTGACCACAAATGTCCTTCAGAGGGAAACTTTTCCTGTGATACTCTGAGTACATGTCAGAGCCTGTACTCTACTTTTACTTGAGTAAAGAAGCTGAATCAGTTCAGCCTGGGGATGCTGTACGACTGCTGCAGTGATACACTTCCTGGTAAGTATTGACATGTTATCACAACAAGATGGTGGCTGCTGGTCTGAACTTGTGAGTTGAGGGCAGCCAATTTTTTAAAAAATCGGAAAAATCTTAAAAGGGACAAAAATAACATGTTTTTCCTCTTACCTGCAGTGCTATTTATCACAAAACAAAACTTTTCCATGGTACTACATTTTTTTATGCACCTGTATATATAACGAGTCTCACCTCTGTGCTGTGCATTAACCTCACTGCCACAATTGACAAGAGTGTATTTGTTATATTATGCAATAATGTTTATAAGACTAAAATCCTCACTATCACATAAACACCAGAACATATGAAAGAAGGAACTAACAGCTGTTCAGCAACTTACCGCTCAGATTGTCTCTGATTCAGGAAAGGAGGGTGAGTTCTGCTTCAGCTTAGTCTGCGGCTGCTGTATATATACAGGGAACACGCCTGCCTGTGTAGGGCTGGAGCTGAGGTTTACGTCATTAATGCCTTCGTAACAGTGGGACCATTTCTCGGAAACCATTCACAGATGTGAAAGTGAAAGTGAAAGTGAAAGTGAAGTTGCTGCATTGCACCTTGTATTGTAATCCTCCTTCTTCATTTTTCCATTTACTCTCTTTAGAGCAGCAGATCCACCGACAGCAAAACAGCCCCACAGCATCATACTACCAGCAGCGTGCTGGACAGGGAGTATGGTGTTGTTGAAGTTAAAGGCCTTCTCACCTCCAAACAGATTGGAAATGACTCCAAGTGACTTTCCGGACTTGTTCAGATCAATAATGTGCTCTTTCTGATCAATGCTGAGCTCTTTAGACTTTTCCATTGTAGTGTTTGTGTCTGAGTCTAGTGGCTGTATCATACAAGACCAGCAATATCAATCATAAAATCACTCAGAAGAAGTTAAGAGGCCATGATACAAAGAAACCTGGATTCACACAACTTTCTATAATCACAGAAACTGATTGTTAGAATTTCTGTATGTCATTTTCAGAAGACCCATAATAAATTCAGATTTGAAGCAAAGTTCATGAATATTTCTCGTGATAAAGTAGTTTGTGTTGCACTCATTCCATCACAGAAAAAGGAGAACTGTAGAAATCACTGGAACTGAAAACTGCCATGATGTACGTTTTCTTTACTCTCAACTTTTGACTGCAACTGTACATATACTCACAAAACAAGGTCATAAAGGGACATGTTTGACGCTAGTTTTGAGCAGGAAAAGAACACAGTATATTTTTGTTGAAAAAAATGACCTGCAGTAAAATCATACGCTGACAAGAATCTCTGTGATTATGTATCCTCTAACCTTTATCATTATCACAAGGTACACAGATGTTGTGTAACACTGATCATTTGTATTGATTCCTGTGCATCCTGCTGGTCATTCTGCAGATCATGTGATTTCTGGGAAATCAGCCTGATTCTTCTCTGTGCCGCCTCCTCATAATGAATAAAGATCAGGGGGCGTTTCTGTCTCGATATAAGGAGTCAAACTACAACACTGCCTCAGAGGATCACACACACTTCTACTGTGAGTACACTACTGCTGGTTTTGTTCATGTGCTGTTGCATGTATCAGTTCTGCTGTGTATATTTGTGTAATCAGAGTCGTGCAGTTTCTGTTGTTTAATGCTGATTAAAGAGAGGGAGAGAAGGGAAGAGAGAGAGCAAAGAGGGGAGAGATTGAGAGAGGGGGAGAGAGAGACAAATGTACAGCTACATCACTGGAACAAACGGATCGTTTGACACAAAGAAAAGTGTATCTTCATGTTTAACGTTTGCAGAATGAACAAGTAAGAATGTGTTGCAGACATCGTTTCACAAAGTTCATACAGTCTCAGTTACGCAACGAGTCTCAAAACTGAGCGTTTTTGAAGGGAGTCTGGGGACTTTCTCCACTTTCTTCTTTCTCAAAAGAAGTATCCTGTATTAGTTACTGACATGTTTACCACCAACATCCTATGTTCTATAATAAACTTGGTGTAAATGGTGAAATCAGTAGAATCAGTGTGTTTAAACAGCTGCTGGAGTTCAGACACACAAGACGTTTACTTTAAACTTTAAACATGAATGAAGACGAATTCTGTCTGAGTCCATCACCTGTTCACCAGGAGGACGGTTCTCTGACCTGGACCACATCACACACAGAGACCTCCTCCTCCTCCTCTCCCTCCTCCCCTCCCTCCTCCCTCCTCCTCCTCCTCTCCCTCTCCTCCTCCTCTCCCTCCTCCCCTCCCCTCCCTCCTCCTCCTCCTCCTCTCCCTCTCCTCCTCCTCTCCCTCCTCCCCTCCCTCCCTCCTCCTCCTCCTCCTCCTCTCCCTCCTCCTCCTCCTCCCCTCCCTCCCTCCTCCTCCTCCTCCTCTCCCTCCTCCTCCTCCTCCCCTCCCTCCCTCCTCCTCCTCCTCCTCTCCCTCCTCCTCCCCTCCCCTCCCTCCTCCTCCTCCTCCTCTCCCTCCTCCTCCTCCTCCCCTCCCTCCCTCCTCCTCCTCCTCCTCTCCCTCCTCCTCCTCCTCCCCTCCCTCCCTCCTCCTCCTCTCCCTCCTCCTCCCCTCCCCTGCCTCCTCCTCCTCCTTCTCCATCTCCTCCTCCTCTTCTTCGTCCTCCTCCTCCTCTCCCTCCTCCTCTTCCTCTCCCTCCTCCTTCTCCTCTTCCTCCTTCTCCTCCTCCCTGTCCTCCTCCCTTCTCCTCCTCTCCCTCCCCTCCTTCCTCCTCCTCATTTGCTGTCCTGAAAGATAACCAGAGGCTGAAATGTGTCTAGACTCTTTAATGACTGATATCAAACTGTGTAACACACCTTGAACTTTAAAGCTGTTATCAGTAAAAATGCAGATAATGATCTTCTTTTACTTTCAGGTTTACAGGATTGGTTCCTGACTGATGGTCTCACTCATTGTCGAGTCATTCGGGCTGGTTCTGTTCCAGTTGATCTCAGGCCTCCGGTCATAAACTAACCCTGACTTATCTTTCAGGAGAGCAAATGTTCTTATTGTAATATTATCAAAGCGTTGTTGTCTCTGCCTCTGCAACTCAGCCGGGCCGCCTGCCGTCTGCTTCCTTTGTTACAAACTCCAACAATGCAAAGTTTATTTCTTCTTTACATCAAAACTGTTTCATCTTTCATCAGCAGCTGCTTTGATCGGCCTTCACCGAGCACCGAGCAACGATGTGGCTGTTATTCATGAGAGACAGACCGGTTCAGCTGAAGTTACAGCACAAACAGGAGCAGAAGAAGAATAAGAAGAACAAATATGGACAATATTGACTTAAATTTATTAAACTTATTTCTTTGCTAAAAGTCTTATTAACACTTTATAATAACTATTAAACAGTCATAAAGGTTAAAAGCTGTTTAAACTCTCTGATAGCATCAAATAATGTTCATAAATGAACTACACAGCATTTATTAACATTTACATTTAAGTATTATGAACATTAACTGCAACTTTCCATTAAACACTCAATAATAAATAGTTTATAAAGCATCTCATTGCTTGTTAACGGTGAAATTACTATTTAAAGTGTAATTAAGTATAAATTTGCCATTTTACAAAGTGTTATATATATATTAAGATATTAGAGAGAGAGCCATCAGAGCTTTAAATCACAGGAAGCTGATCGACTCCATCTGAAGATTATGATATTTATTCAGTCACTGAGGAGAGACTGAAGCCATGCCCAGTCTGTGTGTGTGTGTGTGTGTGTGTGTGTGTGTGTGTGTGTGTGTGTGTGTGTGTGTGTGTGTGTGTGTGTGTGTGCACATTGTACTTATAAAGCAGCTCCAGAGGAAGCAGAGCAGCTCGCCCTCCCGTCTCGATCACAGACAGTCTGAGCGGTAAGTTCCTTAAATATGGCAGCAGGCTAAGCCCAATTGGGGCAAACCATTAATGAGGGGGAACACCAAAACCATAATGGTCCACATCTGCCATTATACTGCATGATAATCACCCACACCACTATACAATATCAAAACTTACACCCCTGAGTGCCCTGGGACGCGCCCCCCTTGCCCCGCGCTCAATAAAGACCGCCCCTGCAACGGCGCTCGCTTCCGCAGAGGAGCAGTGGAGCCGGACTGTGAGCGCAGGTGAGTGCAGGTGAGTGCAGGTGAGTGTATGTGAGTGTATGTGAGTGTATGTGAGTGTATGCAGGACCAGAGTCTTTACCAGTGAACAGATGAAGAACGGGACGAGTAGTGGGTACCTCACTACACGCCAGGATGATAGAAAGGAGTGAAAACTGTCACAGGTGAGTTGTGGGTGTGGTGAGTGTGGGCCACGCCACACACTGGCGTTCACCCGAGGAGACTGTGAGAAGGGGGGGAAGGTTGCTCACCTTCCCACAGTCTGTTTGTGTTTAACTTTAACTGAACTCTGATCAGTTCAGAACAGTTTGAGTTGAGATGTGTTTTTCTTTTTTTAAAATATCCTGTCGCTCATAGTTTTCAAAGTTTTCACCATGTTGGTTTGTTGGTTTGTCTGTTTGTTGGTTTGTCAGCAGGATCACACAAAAACTACTGAGCAGATTTTCATTAAATCTCAGATGGAGGACGAGTCTCAGTCCAGAATAGACTTCATTAACTTCTTCAGATCCAGGAGCTTTATTTCTCACCTCCTTTAACATTGTGATATTGAGCGTCTTTCAACGGCAGGGGCATGTGCTCTACTCTCTACCATTCTAGTTGTGATTTGCATGTGATTTGAAAGTCAGCACCAATTTCTAATTATATTCCTTCTTCTAATATGTTTTAGGTTCAGGTGGTTGATGACCAGCAGAGCTTGTCTTTGTGCTGAAACAGTGACGTTCATTTACATTTCTTCAAGACCATCAGACTCTCCAACAGAACCAGCTGTAAGTAAAAACATAAAAGTTACACATCATGAACAAAGATATAAAGTATGCGACTCTGCAAATGTTCACGTTCTCAGGATCCAACAGAGACAAAATGCAGAATTTACTGCACGTATTTAAACGGACATGAAGGTGTTTCACTGCACTCGATGTTTGAGTTTATTTTAACAGCAGAACAAAATATGCAGATTAGTTAGATGTTGTCATGATTCAGGAATTTCTATAATTGGTCCAATAACAATAAAAATATAGATGGGTTGTTGACATGACATGTATTTTTCACTGTCACAGAAGATAAATATGAATATAATTAGTATTCTCGTCATTTAAAATACAGTAAATGGTTAAACATTTATTTGTTTTACATGGAACTGGTGCTATAAAAACTGCTTTGTTATTAGATTTTTTAAATTTTTGAGTCAAATCTCAAAATTGTCCTATGGTGTGACTGTCACATGCATAGTTAAATAAATTACAACTTTTATAAGTTTTTTTTAAAAAGCATAAAAATGTTTATAAATAAATCAGGCATACTTTTACAAGTGTTTATTTTAATAAATGGCAATCACTTTTTTTATCCATATATTTCTAAATGCATAGGAACTTGATACATTTTGTCACAAAAAAACACGTCCTTCAGTGTGAAAACCTTATTCTGATTTTAAATTGGGCAATTCCACGAACAACTTTATTTAATTGAAGGACCCCATTCAAATCCCTGTTACTGAAGCCTCCTATGAAGCCAATGACATGAGTACATGGTAAGTTCTTGTCTCAGCATTATTCAAATATTTAACTCTTTCCGAACCACTATGAAAGTGTTAAGTTATGTTGTCCTTTGGTGTGACGTCACTAAATTATATTTTTCAATTAAAAACTGTTGGTTAAACTACATAATTATGGAAAATTATACAAATGCTAACTGCTAACTGCTAAAGACAGGTTAGCTAGGAATAGCATGGTCATTAACTCACACAAAAGGCTGAAATGTCCTTTAGTGTGACAGAAATGTCCTTCGGTGTAACACACATAAAAGAACCAAAAATGTATTTGTATGTCAAAAAATATCTTTAAAAAAGGTTGAGTATTGCATTAGGGGATATATAATCATCATTCACCTTGAATTATTATAGTTTTTTCAACAGTTTTGAAAATTTGACATCAAAGTTTGACTCGCATTTATTGAAAACGTTCAACAAGCCGTGGGGAAAAAATAGTGTTATTCATAATTTCTCATCAAATAAATAACACTATATGAAAATAAGTGTCTCACAATTAAGATGAATCTGTCTCATGCTATTTGTGTAGTATTTAAGGTTTTTTTCCTTAATTTTTTTTACGTCACACCATAGGACATATTTATGGTGCAGGTCAGAGAAGATGTTCAAAAAAACAGTGAAATAATTGAAAAAGTTAGTGATCACTTATATATTGTCAAATATCACATTTCAAACTACATGAATATATATATATATATATATATATATATATATATATATATATATATATATATATATATTCTTTAAAAAATGTGTTTTACAAAAGAATGATTTTTTGCTTCTTATTTGTCAACAACCCAGATATTAAATACACACATATAATCTGGATTGATTGACACCTTTGTTGCCTCAACTGGCTCATATTTCATTCAGTCATCACCACATTTGGTCCGTGCCATATTTAGATGAGCCCAAACAAACTTATGTGGTCGTGTTTTCGATATCACTCACCGTCTTTCTGTGATTGGTTGTAAACATTTTGAAGACGTGGCCTGACGCTCTTCCTGAATCTGACTGAAACCAAATATGGGAAGCTTGCAGGTGCAGCCATGGTGCAGGAGTGTGTAAAACCTCATATGATTCAACCACCAGAGGGCGCTACAGTACCACAGTACCAATATAACATATTTCTTCAATTCTGTTGCCTTTAAAGGAGCACTGCGTAGTTTTGGGAGTGTGTGTGAAGATGTGTGTGTGTTTGTTTGCTGGCAGCAATAAGGCATATGCGGAAATCACTGGAGGGAACGGGGGGTCCAGACCCACCCAATCCCACTTAAACAGAGAATTGAAAACACTTGTGCCAATTATAGACACAAAACAATGGCTTACAGTGGTTTTGGTCCACTGCCAACCAGCAAAGCACCACAAACACTGCAGCGCTCAGTACGAGTGTCTGTGGAGCAGAGCGCAAACCTCCATAAAGTCAGTGCTTCACAATTGGGATTGGGTGGGTCTGGACCCCCGTTCCCTCCAGTGATTTCTGCGTATGACTTATTGCTGCCAACAAACAAACACACACACATCTTCACACACAGACTCCCACAAAATGTCTTCAGCATATAGTGCCGACATCCCTCTACTGTTTTCTGTTTTCTTTGTTTTTATTTGCTTGTTTTCTTTGTCACCCCTCTCTGTCTTCAGCATTTGTTTGTCCTCATCCTGTCATGTCTCGTGATATCATTAGTTGCATCTCAATTGTTATGTCTTGCGTCACTAAATAAAACATTTTAAAAAGTAAATTCCTGTGCAGCTGGTGAAAGATAAATAACAGGCAGAACAGAAGGAGAAACGTGAACTAACATGCTGTCGTCTGTTTATTTCAGGCCAGGCTGAGTTATGGGCTCCGCAGACAGCAACACGATAGAGGTGGCGGCACTCGGTCGACCTTTCAGCCTCGGGATGCTGTACGACTGCCGCAGTGATTTACTCATTCCTGGTAAGGAGGCAGCTGTTGAATACTGAATTAATCAGAGCTGGACAACAACTAAATCTTTCGTGGCTAGACCTACTAAGAAAATGGTTCAGCGCATATTTGCATCGTGGTTTTCATTGACTTTGTGTAGCTGAGGTGGTCTGCAAATCCAGACTACACTGCATTGGCACAATCAGATGCTGGACACTGAATTCAGGTTTATACGGCAAAAATACGTGGGGGCGCTAGGCAAGAAATTAAATTGGTGTAAGCCCGACCACTGTGTAAGACCAGGAACACAGACTACCACGACAAGCCTGGTGCAAGGTTTAAAGGTGCACTTTAAAGGAATAGCAGGTTCAGAATACATGAGTTTAGGGCCAATTTCATCCTAATTCTCTCCAACTGGACAAGAAATCTGCTCTGGGACATCAGTTGGTACTATTGTTCGGTCGGGGACTTGGTATGCAACTTTGTTTGGATGGGTGGTGTGTATCAAGTAGCATCCACATGAATGCCAGGACCCAAAATTTCTCCAGAAGAAAATTGCATTGTAAAGAGAAGATCATTATTATTCACTCTCAGTGGTTTTATTGTTATGGCTGTAAAAAGAAGTAGTTGATGACATGGTTTGAGTGTATGAAGTACTGCTGTCACTATTTACAAGTCGAGAACTCAGTAGCAACTTTCAGGATTGAGACTGAAATGAGTGCGGATGCTTTTAAATTAGACATGGGATTTAAAGAGGTGTTTTGTTATTAATGGTATTCAATAAAACAAGTTCACTGCTGTTATTCACAATTAAAGAAGCTAAAGGATTTTTTCATCTCCTCTTCTTTGCAGGTATGACATTGTGGGGTCACGATGATCTGGTAAAGTATATAAGAGAAAGGCGACAGCACTACAGCGCTTTCGAGATTATTGCATCTGAATCTATTGAGGACAAAACCTCAGCACTAGATGTAAGTGCATCCCTTAAAGCAAGTTTCCTCGCTGGCAACGTTGAAGTTGGAGGAGCTGCCAAATATCTACATCATAATAAGACATCTAAAAACGAGGCCACAGTAACACTGAAGTATGAAGCAACCACACAGTTCCACCAACTATCAATGGATCACCTGGGGAAAAAAAATTTGAAGTATCTGGATGATTTCAAGCAAGGGAAAGCTACACACGTAGTCACAGGTATCCTTTATGGAGCAAAAGCCTTCTTTGTCTTTGAGAGCGATGTGTCTAATGATGAAAATCGTCAAGAAGTTGAGGGCAACTTGAAAGTGATGATCAAGAAAATTCCCAGCATTACTATAGATGGTGAAGGTTCCCTGAAAATGAAGACGGAAGAAAAAAAATCAGTTGAGAAATTCTCCTGCAAATTCCATGGAGACTTTTTACTTGATAAAACTCCCTCATCCTTTCAGGATGCAGTACAAGTCTACCAAAGTCTGTCAAAATTGCTGGGAGCCAACGGAGAAAACGCTGTACCAGTGAAGGTTTGGCTGTTGCCACTGATTCAGTTGCAAACTTCTGCAACTACAGTTGTACGTGAGGTAAGTCCTGTGTTCATAGAAGAAATGCAGGCTGTCCTGGAGGACCTGAAGGAGGTGGAAATTAGGTGCAATGATGCACTGAGAACCGCTGCACAGCAGTTCTCAGAAATTGGCAAAAAGATTAAAACCTTTAAAGACATGTGTACTGGGTTCAAGCTGGAATTCCAACGAAACTTGGCAAAGAAACTTCCAGCGATCCGAGGAGGAGAAGAACAAGAGGAAGCTGTGCTCGCAGAGATCTGGAAGAGGAGACATTCTTCCCCTTTCAACAGCAAAGACCTGAACGAGTGGATGGACTTTAAAGAGCGAGAAATTTACACCTTGAAGTCTTTCACAAGCACGATGAAAAACGCGAAGATCATCCCATCTCAATCAGACCTGTACAAGGAAATTCTCGGTGCCGATCATGCTGTGTGTTTTGTTTTCACCTCACTGGGAGGTCATGAACCGTACCTCTCAACATTATCAAAGGACTTGGGACAGACACCCAAACCAGACGACCTTGAAGAGTCTCATACTTATGATGTAGAGAAGGCAAAATGGTACGCCTCAAAAGAAGTCACAGATGCAATGAGACGCAAAGCAAAGCTCTTTGGTGATTTTGCAGAGGCCAACAAGGAGAACAAGAACATTAAGTTCTTGGCAGTTGGTTCAACAGATGAGACACAGAAAGGTTCAAGCATCGTCCTTTATAAAGATGGTTTTCCTGTCACTGAGAACTTTGAGCCTTCTTCAAGGCCTGAAAAAGTAACAGTCAAAGACATAAGCCACAACAGTGTGACACTGAAGATTTCTCCAGCAGAGTTTGGAGCAGAGAACATCACCTCCTACTCTGTTGAGTACTGTGTCAGTGGACAGGATGGATGGAAAGAAAAGACAGCATCAGAAGCTGAAGAAGTCACAGTGAGCGATCTGAGTCCAAACACGGAGTATAAGTTCAGATGCAGAGTAGTGACCTCAGTAGGTGTTGGACCAGCTTATGAAGTCAGTGGTTCCACTAAAACTTCACCATGCAGCCCTCCTGGAAAACCTCAAGATGAACCAGACGTGAGTGAGATACCAGTAACCGGTTCTCAAGATGTTGAAATGTCGCCGATGACAAGTCAAGACAATGCGTCAGATGAGGAAGAGTCCAGAGAGGAAGAGTCCAGAGAGGAAGAGTCTGGAGACTGAATAGACGATAATTTCAGGACTTCCATCAGAGTCAGAATATGTTGTCAAGTAGGGCGTTACAACTGTCTGGTGTTGGTCCAGCCAATGAAGTCAACGTTGGCCTCCCTTCTCTAGGATTTAGACCTTAATATATTAAATGCATCACAACTACAAAAATTCTTGGATGTATTGGTGGTTGATTAGCCACCAAGATCTATTTTTTTAGTTAAGGGCCACACAAAGTCTTCACCATCTTATTTAGAAACTGGAGGAGAGTTCTTGACCAAACCCAAGGATATTGCTAATCATTTGAATAATTATTTAATTAATAAAATCGATAAGCTAAAAAGTACTGTACAGCATAATGATACTGACCTCGCAGATAGACTAATAGACCAAATTATGGAAGGTAAAGAATGTCATTTTGATTTCAAGACTGTTACAGTTTCAAAAGTTGAGTTATTATTAATGAATTGCAAAAATAAGTCACCTGGGGTGGATTTTCTAGATGGAAGGTTATTGAAACCTATTGTTGGTATTGTGGCCCCAGTGGTAACACGTATAATTAATTTATGTCTGACTAAAAATATATGGCCACAGGGATGGAAAATTGCAAAAATAATACCAATTCCAAAAAACAAAAAGTTGCAGTTTTCTGCGTCAAATAGTCGACCTATCAGTTTATTGCCAATTTTGAGTAAAATCATGGAAAAAATTGTGTATGAACAAATTCAGTCATATTTTTCTAATAATAGTTTATTTACAGATTTTCAGCATGCTTATAGGGAAAAACACTCTACATCAACAGCTATGACACAAATGTTAGATGACTGGTGTAATGAAATCACGCAAAAGAAAATTATAGGAACTGTCTTCCTGGATTTCTCTGCAGCGTTCGATATTCTGGATCATGAATTATTATTGGTAAAATTGAAACATTATGGGTTTTCATCATCAGCATTGTTAATTATTAAAAGTTATTTGAGTGAAAATGGCAAATGGTTTATTTTAATGGAACTGAGTCAGACTTAAAACAAGTTAAACATGGAGTACCTCAAGGAAGTTGCCTTGGACCTCTGTTGTACTCAATTTTTACCAATGATTTTCCCTTGGCATTAAAAACAGCTCGCATGACAATGTATGCCGATGATACAACAATTTATTTAGCTGAAGGAACTATTGATGAATTAAATAGAAATCTAAGTGAAGAAATGAAGTTGGTTTCTGAGTGGGTTAGCTGCAATGGACTAATTTTGAATGTGTCAAAGACAACTACTATGGTTATTGGATCAAACTATTCATTGCGTTCAAACACAGAGCTTAATGTTATGATCAATAATCAATTAATCAAACAAGTGAAAGAGGTAAAATTATTAGGAATTATCATAAATCATACACTATCATGGGACATGCATATTAGGAGGATAATAACCACAATTGGAAACATTCTTTCAATGATTAGGAGATGCTCTAAATATCTAACAGTACATATTACTAAACAAGTCATTCAAGCACTGGTTTTGTCACATATGGATTATTGTACAGTTGTTTGGTCCAATACCTCACTAGCCAACATCAGAAAACTGCAACTTATACAAAACAAAGCAGCACGTGTTGCACTTACTTGTGGAATAAGGTCGAATATTTGTCAAATGCATGCCAGTCTTTGTTGGCTGGATGTTAAGCACAGATTGTCATATGTGTTGATGGTATTTCTTAGAAATATTATAACAACTAAAATGCCACATATTTTTTATAGAAAATTATCTTTTAGTTCAGACATACATAATTACTCAACTCGACATGCTGCTGGAGGTTATTTTATTTTACCCAGGGCACTTTCTCAATGTACAGTATTATATAGAGCTATGAAGGAGTGGAATGCCCTTCCGAATTATGTTATACAACAAAGAAACATGGTTAGTTTTAAAATGAAACTAAGAGATTATTATTTGGATCGTAATTTTAACCATTAGTATAAATCTGTAAATTGGGTCTTGGCATCCCTGTGTGACAGGATACATAGTAAGTGTTGTGTAGTGATTGAATGTAGGAGCTGGTAATGTCTGTTAGGTGTTTGTCTTGGATGTTTTGTTTGTATGTGTATGTATTAAGTATGTGTTTTCTGTATGTATTTTTGTTTTTATGTATTAAGTATGTGTTGTTTGTTGATGGTTTGTATTTGTCACTTATGTAAATGAAAGACCCCAGGAAGAATAGCTGCTGCCTTGCAAAAGCTAATGGGGATCTTAATAAACTAAACTAAACTAAACTAACAGTGAAAGCAACTGCACTGAGTGTGTAAAATTCTACCACCAGAGGGCGCTACAGTACCAATATAATATATTTCTTCAATTCTGTTACCTTTAAAGGAGCACTACATAGTTTTCTTCACAAATGTTGATGAGAAAGATCTTCATTGACTGTTTTTTTTCAGACATCTGCAAAACTACTGTGAAATGTGATGTCATTCACCTCTCAGTGGCACTAGATTAAAAATCCAATTCGACTCATGGTACTAGTTAAGCTCTCTGAATGCAGAATTTTGTGACAAAGTTACTACTTACACAACGTTGATTTTTATACACCTTGCTCACCACAAGCGATGGCAGCAGATGCAACAATCACACACATTTTCTTCACACAATGCAAGTATTCAAAGGATGAATGTTTTCATGTTTTCCTCTGCAAATACTGTAGCTACAGGTCTGTTCAGAGATATACACCTTATTTGTGGAAATTATGTTTTCTTTTTTGGGTCACACTTAGACCCACACCTGGTATTGTGCTCACCATATGGGGACCCACTGACATTGTGGGGACATAACAGATTTTATAGTCTATTTTTCATTTGAGATGGGGTTTTATGGTTTAGATTAGAGCTTTAAGAAGAAATCTTTATTTTGGAAGAAAAAACAACTGAGCTGATTTACGTAGTCGACTACTACACTGGTTTATGTTTGTTTGAAACTTGCACTAAATGATCATTCAGTGTTTTGATTTGTTCTCATACAATCATTAACTATGAGTGCATGTTTAATAAAATCAGCACTGTGTTATAACTTTCTGACTGTTAAAATGTATAATCAAGGCAAATGTAATTATTTCAGATACTTATATAAAAATGTCTCACTGCTTTTCTCGTATTGCATTTCATATATTTGAGTTGTTGTTCAACACTGTGATGAACTTCTAATGATAAGGTTATTATTCATTTAAATTGTAAAAGATATAAAGAGAATGTATAACTCAATTGTTTTACCAGTGGCGTCAAAACAAAGTCTATGTATGAGTCTTCATCATCACTGGTTTTAATGTGCTTATAAGTCATATTCAGTTCAAGCGAAGAGATTTTTCGTGTTCTAATTTTTTAAAATTAAATAAACGTGATGAAACTGAAATCTTAACTGGCAGTCATTTTATATCCTGGGTTTGATCAATTACAACACTTTAAAAAACATACCATTCCAAAAATTGTGTCGTTTTAGGTTTAATTTACAATTATATGTTTGTATATGTTCCTTCTATCCCTCAAGTCCCTCCTTTCCAGTCTACTGACAGCTCAAAGCGCTTTACAATACTTGGCACATTCACCCATTCACACACACATTCATACACTGATGACGGAGGCTGCCATGCAAGGCGCCAACTGCTCATCAGGAGCAATTTGGGGTTCAGTATCTTGCTCAAGGACACTTCGACATATAGCTGAGGGGAGCCGGGATTCGAACCAGTGACCTTCCGATTACTAGACGACCCGCTCTACCTCCTGAGCTACAGCCGCCCCAGTGAGCCATATTGTTACTCATAAACTGATAATGAAACCAATAATTTTAGACTTCTTTCTATTAAGATTGAGAAAAAAAAGTAAAATATAAACTGTGAAAGAGATTTAACAGCTCTACTGTTTTATGTGTTGCATTTTTGTTTTTACTGAAAAATGTGTCTGTTTTTCTTCCTGTAGGCACAAAGTCCTGTAGATATTTTCTCATAATTACAAAACACAAAGTAGATAATTATGAGATAAATTACAGCATGATAAAACAAAAATAAACTGTAACAGTTGTTTAATAAGTGAAGTTGGTGGGGGTTTTTGCAAATTGAGAAGGAAAACAGTTGAATAAGTGGCTCTGGTTCAAATATACATATATATATATAATAATATTTGTTATTATAATATTATGTTGAACTGTTTATTGTCAAACATTCTTTGATTCAGGGGATGAAATTCATTGTTGACTTTGTTTATCTGGGTTTTTATAAAACCATCAGAAGTTTTGGTATTTAAACCTTTTACATTTAATCACACTAAATATTAGTATAAAAACCTTCATATCTTTTAGTTACAACTGACAAAAACACTCAATTTCAATTCGCTTCAGCAGGACAACATAAATATAATAAAACATCATCACAATAAGAATATGCAGCACTACATGGCAGCAACATGAACAAAATGTTATAAAGCAGAATAACACCATTGATTATTTACACAGAATATTACACTAAATATGGTTTTCTGGGGATAATTTTTATTTTCTTCATGTGAATATGTGTTTTAAAGGTAACCGCACATAAAAAATAAATAAACTAATGTTCTTGTTGAAAAAAGGTCTCTTGAGATTATTTGTTGAGGTTTCTCACATTCAGATTATCCATCCATTTGACATATATAACTTGATAAAGTATAATGAATTGTTTCATCGCTAATTCATGAGTGTTTTTAGAGTAGAAATCTACGATTGCAATTCCATAACATGGAAAAGGGAAAAGGAAAACTGTCTCCACTTTGCCACTCATCGATACGAGCACCCAAATGAACCAGATGTTTAAAACTAAATCTGTTAGTAATGTGACAACACTGTGGTTAAGGTTCAGTGAGGTTTTGGTGTAAGTTAATGAGAGATCATGGTTTGGGTTACAATAAATACTTCGGGTGAGGAGACCTTTGTGTCATGGGTAGAATAATAACCACAGGGTGGATGTTTGGGCTTCAATGAAGGCACAGTAAAAGAAACAAAAACTATCCAGTGGTCTACTCTGTTAACGTCCAACATTTTGTTGATCCATCTACTCCAACCTGCTCCGTTTGTGGACTCAGCTGCTGCATGAAGCATCACCTGACTTGCTTCTTTGCTCCTGGTGAGTAAGAGCCATAATGCCCTCTCCTGTAGAGGCTTTGTCACTTGAATGTAAACAGACATCGTTGTTGGACATCCCCTGAAACAACTGATGCTGCTGTTTGACTGACTTGAACAGTCTTCAAGTTGCCCTCCAAAGATTACCAGAGGCTCACCTGTCCATCCAGTCGAGGCCACAGAGCTCGACTGGTGAATCGTTTCCTGTGGTCTGGTTTATAGAGGATAATGATGCCGTTTCCGTTTGTTGCTCCCACAAGATTTGAATGGACCACAGACAAAATTCCCAGGAGAGCTGAGTTCAGCAGCATCTTCAAGAAACATTTACGAACTCCATAAAATCCCTGATGAGCAGAACTTCAGATGTGACGTGACCTGTTAATGTTTGAGATCCTCGGCTCGTCAGTCGGAAGAGTCGGCACTCGGCACCACGTGGATCGGCTCACAGAGCTCCACCTCCTCAGGGCTGATGTGGATTTGAACGTCCCAATCAGATTGCTGCAACAGAAGATGGACTTTCTTTAGAAGTTTCATCACACATTTGAACAACCGCAATTTTCAGATTCTCATTTGATCTATTGTTTTTATATTTATTGATGTCTTAGACTGACCAGTGGGCGGGGCAGTGGCTCTTTGTGAAAATACGTTTGACAGGTATTTGGACGACAGTGAACGACGGACCAGAACACGGCGAACAGGAGGCCCGCCATGATGATGACAGTCACAGTCACAGTGGTCGGCCTCTTCCAGGCAGCATCTGGACCTGCAGGAAAACCATGAATTTACAGTTATTTCTTTGAGCCCAGGCTCGAATGTTCCTCTAAAATCTTTAGTTAAGGATTATTTGGCTTTTACAGCAAAATAAAAGAGACAAAGTCACTTCTTATTTGTTTGTTATCTGACCAAAAGTTAGAAACAAACCTTTAATTTGTGGCTCATATTTTCCCTTTTTTCCATCACATTTATGACACAAACATGAGATGAAATTCTTGAGAAGTTTGTCGAAAGTGATAAAAATCTTGTAATTTCAGGATATATTTTGACAATATCTTCTAAAATCTACAAACTTTGTGAGACAGCTCGAGTGAATATTAAATCATTGGTGCCTTTATGTAAATACGGCACTAAATACAATAATCAAGATGTTTCTTTCATTGTAAAACGTGTCAGTTTGTTGTGGCATTGCTGTAAATGCTTGTCCAGTGTGTCTTACCTCCCAGCAGCTGTTTGAATACCCTGTTTCCATTGATTTCACCATTTACACCAAATATCTGTCTCTCAGAATGCAATTTGCCTATAATTTATTTATCTATCTACGCCCAAACGTCGGTCAGGGTTAGATATTTCAGAGATCACCAAAAAACTCAACTTATAACTCGAACCATGATTACGAGGATTTTTTTGTAAAGCGACAAAACTAAAATGTGAGGTAAAAACATTTTAAAAGGTGACAAAAAACTTCTGGAAAGTTTGGACAATTCTTGAAATTGGGAATATTTTGGAAAGATTGAGGAGCAAGAGGACATTTTCTTTTTGGAAGTTACAACATTTCAGAATCAGAATTGTTTTTATTGCGAAGTAAGTTTAGACGAAGGAGGAATTTAGGTGCAAAACAACAAACAATACTAAAAATAATTGAAAAATATAATAGGAATATAAATAAAAATAGAGATGAAAAATAATAAAATATAGAATAGACAATAACACATGAATAGAGAGAATTGGATTGTGAGAATATTTCTATGACGTCAGGACACTTTTGTAAAGTGAAAAAATAAATAAAAGTCATTGAAAGTCATTTTGGAAGGTGTGGACAATCATGAAGAAGGGAATATTTTGAAAAGAAGAAAGAGCAAAATTAAACGTTTTGGAAACTGGTATTTTTGGGGGTGAGGACAATTTCGTCAGGACATATTTCATGTCAATAAAGGTTGATACAAATACAAAAAAAGAGGTGTAAAAGTGTGTGTGTGTGCCTGCACCTGTGATGAACACACACTGGGTGGCAGTGCTGCTGCTGTAGAGCTGTGAGTTCAGGACCGTCTGAGCTCTGACGCAGTACTCTGCTCCTTCCTGCAGGGCGGCGACGTGCAGCATCGTCTGCTCAGCTGGCAACATGTAGATAGAAGCCTGAAGGAGTCAGAGGGAAGGAGGGAGGGGATACACAGGTGTGACAATATGTTTTTCTGCTGTTTAGTATCTAGTATCTAGTGCTACAAACTTCAACACAGGAAGGAGGGATGATTGGAAGTACATGTGTGTGGCTACGAAGGGAGGAAAAGAAAGCAGGAGAGTAGAGTATGAAGAAAAGGAGAAAAAAGAAGAACTTGAAAAAGACAGAGTCAAGAATAAAGGAAAGAAAGACAATAAAGACAGGAAACATAACAGTGGCACAAGAAGTAAGGAGGGGAGCGGCAGGATAATGAGAAGAGAAACCTGGACAAACACAACTAAAGAAGATGTGAAGTAAACTCTGACCTGCTGCTCGTCGCCTTTCTTCAACACCGTCACGCTGATGACAGCAGGGTGAGGAAGCTTGTTGAAAGACACCTGAAGGTCATAGCCCACCGCCGTCACCGCCATCTCCGGCACTGTCAGCACCGCTGCCAGCACGAGAGTCAGAGAGTCAGTCATTCATTGATCTGTTAAGACGCTTAAAAGCACAAATTCTGAGGAGGAGAGCTCAGAGATTACGTTTTAACTTCTGTGATAACAAAGTGGATTCATCTTCACTCCTGTTTATCAACCTGACTGCAGCAGTGGACCTCCTTTGTTGGGTGTTTATGTTCTGTAGTGTTGACTGCTTTACTTCACTTTACTTCATGAACGTTACGTTACAGAGAGGAGAGAGGACCAGAACCAGAGTCTCTGCTGAGTGCTGACTTTAGTCAGAGCTTCACCTGAGTTCAAACACCTCCCTCGGCTTGTACGGTGAAGTAATGTGACAGTTTGGGCCGAATAAAGACTCGCTCCAGTAATGTGAATAAACAAAAGCGATCCTGTTAGCGTCTTACTGTCTCTGCGGTTGAAAGGTGGGCTGAGGTCGGTCCAGGGCGACAGTGTGGACCCGCACTGCGCTCTGACGTGGAGGTTGTAGTCAGAGTCGGAGCCCAGGTCAAAGGTCAGGTCACAGTGAGTGTGACGAGTCTGCTGGCACTCAGGAGCATCCACCCATCTGCCGTTCAAGACCAACAGCTCAAACTCCCTGAAGGACAAAAAACACACAAGCCGTGTTTAAGTTAATGTTATTTTTATGCACATTTTGAAGCATGGCAGTGTAAAAGGTTGATGGGAATAAGAAAAACAAACTTGTATGTTTGCTTGAGGTGGTTTTTGCCTTTTTCAGACACAGAGTTGATGCACTCTTGTTATAGTAAAAGCAAGTATCCAGCACAGAGTGTGAGTTGATACATGATATTTTAATCTGGAAAGTGGTGAAGCAACTGACCGACTGACCTGCCTTCAACAGTGAACGCTGCTCAAACCAGAGGATTGTTATTAAGACCTTAAAACAGCCGCAGGAATATTCCTGAGAATTAATCAGAGCTTCTTCTCTGTGACTGACAGCTGACGTTGGTCCGTCTCTGTCCGACTTCCTGTCTCCGAGCCCGTTGGTTGCTACTGAAACCTTAAAACACCTGTCAGGTGTCAGTTTAAAAAAAGAAAGGCTCAGTCGTCTCTTGTAAAAGTGTGAAAGATGACTCACCCCTGGAACTGAACAGAGTAAAGGACTGTAGTGTTGCAGGGCGCCTGCAGCGGGCGCCACTTCAGCACATGTCTCATGTCAACAGACTCCATGGAAACTTCGCTGGGAGCCGACAGCATCCGAACATCTGGAGACACAACATTTGAAATCAGATCACATCTGCAACATCAGCTGATAGACAGTAGACAGAGGGGAGGACGAGGAGGCAGCAGGGTTTATGTTATGATTTTTAAAATTTTAGTTTCAGTTTTCTCAACAGGATGAAACAGGATTTAAAGTTTTGTGATGCACCATGGGAGTTGTAGTTACTTACAGACAGGGATTAGGACTCTTACGTGGCCAGTTTCTGTGGTTTAAAAATGAATAAATGCTATTTTCTATGTCCAGAACACAATGCTGTCTGCCCTGTCCATAACAGGTTCAAACTCTCTTTGTTTTCATGACTGAATAAACTGAATAACCAAACTGACCTTAAAGGACAACACACTTTATACTGTTTTACTTTGTTTATATGTGGCGGACCCTGCCACCTTTCTAGCTTCAAACCGTATTTTCCTCTGAGAACAGCGTGTTTATATTATTACCTCATTAATATTGTAAATATTAAAATTCTGAGTTTGAATTTCTTCTGATATAGTGCTGTTTCACACCCGAAGTTATGAAAGGTAAGGAAAATAATCTTTATTTATACAAAGATCTCATTCTCATGATAATTATCATAATTAACACTGATAACACTGATGACATATTTTCAGAAAACAGTAAACACAAGGTGAACAACTCGCACATCACTGTGTCATCACAGTGAAGGTTGTTTTAACTATATAGATGAAACCCCAACATAGTTAAGTGAAAACAAAACAGCTCTAAATGAAATGTATCCCACATTTACACTTTTCTTATCCTGTTTTCTTTTTTCTTTTTTGCAGATGAATCAGATGGATTGATCAGGCTGATAAGATGTGTGGTACACATGTGTACCAGTCCGCTCATCCTCACCCTCCCACTGAGCAGGAACGTTTCCAAACAAACGTCAAATTCAACATCTTTGCTGATGTTAAAAAGACATTCAACATCTGACATCTAACATCTTTTTTTAGATGCCTTTTCAATGCTCACAAGTGATGTCCAGGTTGTTGTGGATATGTTTCTGCTCTGTGGGTTTTTATACATTTGGAAACCTGCGTAGAAAGTGACGTAAGTTCACTTTTCATGTGTACTTCATACATTTGGCCCCTGGGACGTCTGCCCAAGTAAAGTCTATGTGTGGGAAACACTGGATGTTTTAAACAAGATCCCGAGGGTGAAGAGTGACAGGACAGGAATACTTCAACCCGACATGGTAACGATATGTCACCTCTTCTGCAAAAACACATGTTCATATCTCTGCAGACCAGGGTGACGGGTCAGCGTAGTTGCTTTCAACAACCCTGATCGGTGGATCCGACAGGCCCAATCCAAAACCTGTATCTGTGTCAGCTGGGAGTGAAAGTGAACTCACAGTTTGTGAAGGCCAGCAGGATCATTATCGTCGTCACCAGCAGATTCGCAGAGCGTCTCATGACAAGAGCGTTCCTCTCCAGAACAAAAGGACAAAGAGACCCGGTCATATCAGGTCCACCGTGTCCACATCCTGCCAGTGACCTGCACGTAAACCGATCCGGACTACAACATATAATCCAGAGTAGTGTCCAGAAATCCTTTCAAAGAAAACCTAGATTCTCCTTTTTGTTTCTCATGCAGCGCTCATCTCTCGATCCTTCAGCTCATCCAAGAAGAGAATCAAAAGCTTTAAATCCTTTAAATCCACTGTGAACGGCACATAAAAGTCCCGGTTAATCCAGAGTTTGAAGCTTTTAGTTTATTCCGCCCACTAAACTTTGGCGTCTGAAAACGCAGAAGCCATGCGAGTGTTTCTGCAGTCAGAGGAAAAGCTGGTGTGTCCGGATGCTGCGGTTGGATTCTGGGCCACAGAGCTGGTTCGACTTGTTTGTCGGCTCCGTCCCTGACAGCTGAAATTTACAGACTTAACTCACCGGATGATTTGTGAGGACAGTAAGGAGGTTATAGAGCTGCTGCTGGTTTGTGAGGCTGATTCTTCTTCACAGCCTACTTTTTAAGAGTCTCGCTCAAAATCAAGTGATTGATGTGAAATAAATAAATAAAATTACCTGAGTAAATAGAAAGTGACATTTAAACAGAACAAACTCGAGTTTTGTTCACGTTCCACATAATGTAGTGGAGCCGTGTGAGCTGAGGTGTGAAGGTTTACCTCCTTCAGTCAAGGCAACAAATAACATTTAACTGTCCATCTTATGTCACATTAACATTTTAACATACTGTCATGTTGATTTTTACCTCATGCAACTTGTCAAAAAATGAAATAAAAATGACTCAGACCACATTTATTACAAAAGAAGGAGAAAAACTGCCATAAAAATAATTAATATTATTTTTAACTTTCACTGTCAGTCCTGATTATAATTTTCATATTATTAATATCATTTGAGTCATTTGCAGGATTTTAACCCTTTAAATTCCAGTTTGTTTACGTGATGCCACTGTTTTTTTTATTAATGAAAACACACAAAAATGTTATTTTCCTTATACTGAATATACAGTATTTATTATTTTTTTGTACTAAATGTGTCTTTCATCAGTTGCATGAGGGGTTAAGATTTAATGAGGCACAGCCCCCTATAGGACACAAGGGGAATCGCATGTATTTGGTCTGTGGGCCTCCAAACTCCTCCTCTCTTCAGTTATGGAAAAAAATAAATAATTATAAATATCAAAACTTTGAGTTTGAATTTCTTCTCTAAAACTACATAATGTCCCTTTAATAAAAGAAAAGACGTTTCTACTTTTGAATACACCGGGAAGCCTTATCACCATCTTAACACTAAAACATCTACATTTGTTGTGATAGATATTTGTAGACAAAGTAACGTAGTTTCTTTTTGGATCTGTTGTGCTTCATTTCTTTTTATTTCTCTCCTGGACTTCATGTTGAGTCACACAGTGTTTGTGCTTCAGGACAAAAAGAGTGTGAAGCGTCGGACTTTGGACTTTCATGGTGATCAAACATTAACTGTCTCTGACCATAAAGCTATAAAACACTGACCCACTCTCACAACCTGCCAGCCGCCTCTTCTTTGCAGCTCCTTGATTTCTAGCCTGAAACCATCAGACACAGAAAACATCTGCCAAAAACATCTGCCACAGCGAGCGTCCTCCAACATTTTCATCTGTACTCATTTGTTTATTTCCATCCCACCGACTGAAACATTTTAAAACATTTTTTACACACTTTTCCAGCGACGGACGTGAATTTTACAGGAAGAAACCAACATACATCAACAGATCTGAACTGATAACGACGTGATGTCATCGCTCTCCTCGCTCGTTTGACTTGGACTTCCTTATTTGGTCATGAAAATATTAGGTGTCCTTCCACTTCCTGCCGTGGAGTCTGATTTCCTCTTTCTCCGTGTTCGTAAACATCGATCTGCCTCACCGGAGGAAGAGAGACAGGCGGTGACGCTGCCGAGGTTTCAGTTCCCTTCATGAGATTATTTTAATGTGGAGCAGCAGAATAAAAGATGTCGAGGCTTCGCTGCAATAAATGTTTATCTCAGTATCAGAGTAATAACTGCTGCTGCTTATTTCAGTTTCTATTTTAGCTCCGCAACACTTTTATTCAAATGAAATCATGTGACAAACAAATCTTACAATGAATCAGTTGTCAACTGTTCAATTTATCGACACCTGGACTGATCGATTCATTGGTTTAAAGGGGCACTACGTCGTTTTTGAAGGAGAAATTCAAACTTTCTTTCCATAAGTGAATAAAAAAAGCTGTTCTCAGAGGAAAATAAGGTCCCAGGACACTGTTTGAAGATAGAAAGGTGGCAGGGTCCGCCACATATAAACAAAGTAAAACAGTATGAAATTGTGTTGTCCTTTTTATTCTTTTGAACCTCTTCTATTTGAGCTTATTGTCCTATTTCCTAACTTGTTTTAATGTTGTTGTTTCTTGATGTCTTCCTACTTGTTTTTAATATCTTTTAGTGTAATTCGATGCCGCTGTAAAGCACTTTGAGTTGCCGTGTGTCTGAATTGTGCTGTACACATAAACTTACCTTTAAGATCAGTTTCTTTATTCAGTTCATTCAGTCATGAAAACAAAGGGAGTTTGTTGATTTAGTTTGTTTAGACAGAAAAAAATCTAATTTTCTGACATATGTAGCAAACACACACTACAGAGTCCATCACTATGGCAACCGGACAACAACCAGGTTAACCCATAAAAACATCCTGAACCACCCGACGACACATCCTGTGTTCACGGCCTTCATCGATCTGAGACGCAGCAGCTCTGTTTCTGTTGAAAAGTTCATCAGTTTTATGATGTGACAGCAAGTTTTGTTTAGTAAAATATCATAGTTTCAGTTCAAATAAGACCTTTTGTTGACGGTGAACAGCCCAGTCACCAGGATGATGTCAGCAGTCAGGGGTCGACTGATAACATCTTTTCAGGGCTGACACGATTATTAAAAATCAAGGAGACTGAAAAAAAAAATTAAAAATGAGACTCTTTGTGTCAAAATGTCAAACAATCAGTGATGAAATAAACCAAAGTGCAATTTACTCAGGTTCTGTTCTTCAGTACAATTTCCAGGTATTTACATTTTCCGCTACTTTAACTTCCTCTCCACTACATTTATTTGATACATTTAGTTACTAGTTACTTTGCAGATTACTCAGTGTTTAGAGGATATTGATTGTGACATGTTACCAATCAGATCAGCTTTGTGGGCGGGACTTTGTGTGTGAGGACGCTGCATCAGAGCCAAAGCAGCACATTTTTAAATTAATTTATCTTATCGGCATTCTGACAAAAAAAGCTGAGTAGTGTCCAGTCGACTGTCCAGGACCGATCGAATCGGAGTATAACTTTGTTGAATTAAAAGTTACAATAGCTGCTGGTACCTGACTTTTCCTAAAAGTGTACTTACATTTAAAATGATTAATAATAATTTGTTACCGTCAGTATTTCGACCGCACAGATTTTGCCACTGTTAAATTAACACTTTTTCACGTGGTGGCAACTATCATCGTCGATCATCAGAAAACTTCCATTTTCATCCAAGACTGATGATCCGGATCCGTTCAGGAGCGATGTAGGTGATCTCCGCCCCGCCGCGCCGCTACTTTGACGAACATAACATAGATTACATTTTGTGTTATAGCTCTCAAGTTCTGACACCAAGTACTTTGACTTAACCTTCTTAAAATAGCTGTTGTTGTTTCCAACATTTTCTTTTTTGCACAAAAAAAACACAATAATGAAAAAGATAAACAGTTCAGGGAGAGGCAGGTGGGCTCATCTGGAGTCTCCAACGTAAATATTGTAAGAATTTTACAACCACAACATACAGGAAATAATATGATGGCACATACTGTACAGCCTCTGTCGTTTGTGTGTGTATGTGTGAGGGGGATTTTAGTTTAAACAAATGCTTCACTGTCTATATTGTGTATTTATCATGAGAGACCACAGAGTTTGGAATCCAGCCGTCAAAATGACGACTAACAGCAGGTCCAGTGTCAACGTTCCTGCAAAGCACAGATACGTCGACGTTTGTACGTGGCGAGTTGCGGACCACGAGGACGGCAAACAGGCGACCACAGTTCAAACATTTCTAAGTGTGAAGTCACGTGATCCCTTAAAGGAGACGTGGGGGACATTTTCAACCGTGTTTGTGGTGAACAAAACTGATGATTTTGCACAGGGAAGTGGAAGTGGAACCAGGTGGTTTTTGTGTGTGAACCACAACCAGAGCATGAGCACAACGTTGTGACGAGAGAGAAACAGAAAAATCAACCTAAACAGACGTGAAGCTGCAACAAGAAGCTTGAACTTATCTGTGCTTCTGCAGACTTAGCTAACATTTACTCTGGTGATTGGGTTGTGTGGATGGTTCAAGGTTATTTAAGGTGTGGCTGGAGACTCGCTGTCATCATCATCATCATCATCATCATCATCAATACTCAGTAGGAGGCGGTGGGGAGCTACAGGGAGCGGCTCCCAGCAGTTTATGGCCCCTGTCAGAGTGTAAAGTCCTCCTGTTCGAGCAACAGACATCAGATTAACAAGAATAACTGAAGGAGAGAGACCAGAGCCTCCGACCACCCAACCTGCCTGCGACTGCACCCACTGAGGCTTCACCGAGGACGACCCGGCCTTGTGACCCTGCTCTCCTTACGCTAGTTGGATTTCTTTGTGTCACCGGAAGAGTTTTCTGTAAACGTTGCCATCATGTCGACGGCTTTGGAAGCGACGGGGTTCATCATGAGCCTAATCAGCTGGATGGTCACCGGAGCGTCGCTGGTTAACGACTACTGGAAGATTTCCACCATCTCCGGCAGCGTCATCATCTCCCTGAGGCAGTTTGAGAACCTGTGGCACTCCTGCGCCGAAAACAGTGCCGGCATCGCCGAGTGTAGGGACTTTGAATCGATGCTCGCCCTCCCAGGTAAGACGAGAACACCGAACCGCTGAGTTTCAAAACTGTGTGTCTGATGAAATAGAGATCATAAGTACAACGGCAAAGTGAGAAAGATGATTGTTGAGTCTCATTCTGAACTCGCTCTGACACTTTGGGATGGCTGCCGCCCCGACGTCGATCACAAAGCGTCGAGTTGGAAATGAGACTCAAAAGTCAACTTTCTTACAAATAAGATCTTTCAAACTTTAGATTCCTCCTGAAGAAACAGACATTTCACAATTTTTCAATAAAGCAAAGATAATCAAGTCCTAAATGATCTCGAACTGAATCAAATTCTCCAAAAAAAAGACATTTGATCATGTTTCTAGACCTCGACATCTTTAAAAGTGACATTTAGAGGATCAACGAGAACATTAAATAAGGGATGAATCAGTCAGTCGTGCTTCATAAACTGTTGAATTAAATGACTTCTTAGAAGGTTCAGAAGGTTTTCATTGATCGTAGGTAAAAAAAAGAGGATGATTAAGTAACTTGGTCGGTTGAGAAGGAGCATTGAGGTCAAGTTCCTCATATAATGAGGTCATAAAGCTAAAGGACATTAATGATCTACCAGGTTTCCGCTTCTGAGCGCAAAATACAATTTAAAAGAAAAAGAAAAAATTACGTTGTAGTTTTGAACCTCACTGATGTTCAGTGGAGCTTCTAACTCATAAAACTTTGGTCTCACATAAAAGGTTTTTGAACATTTTATTTGAAAGCTTATCGGATCCTTCACAGAGGAAATAGGCCAGCGTGCCATGTGGCACCATTTCAGATCGACTCGACCAAAGGTTGGGAAGAAGCTTCCCGCCTAAAAACTGAAAATCTGTTCCTGTTAAACTCTGACAAAGACAAAACATCACCGTGATATTTGTTGTGCTGCTAATAATGAAGTTAATTAAATTCAATGTTTTGCTTCTCACATGATGCGTCACACTGTAAGATTGACTTTTGGGCGCCATTTTGAGCCGATTCATCCACTGACAATAAAATGGAGGGAAACGCCTGAAGAGACCAAACAGAGGAAGTGTCGCCTCTTCACTTTAGCTTGAATCAGCTTTTACTGGGTTTAGATGTAAGAAATATATTTGTAATGGATGTTAGAAGTAATTTTTAGTTGTTTCTGTGAAGTTTAGGGAAAGAATTTGACCCCTAACAGCGATTTTACTGATGCTGATGGAAAGCAGTGTTTTAAAAAGTGCCTCAAAGTCAAATTATTCTATTCAAATAATACTTTGGTATAAGAGAGAGTCGCCCATACAAGAAGTAGCAGAAGTATCTGACATTGAACTAAGTTACTTGAAATTAGCAGGTTTTTAAATCTGATTGCTGATAAAATGAATTCATTTAAAAATGAGCTGCTTTAGCTTTGATGCAGTATGTAATCTAAATGTAAAGTAACTAGTAAATTAAGTTTTCAAATCGATGTAGTGGAGTAAAAAGTATTGTGCCTGCAAAATATAGTTTAGTGGAAGCACTTGAGGTGAAGTTTTGTAGCTTCACAGACAAACAGCGTCGCAGCGTTCTGCAGAACAACTGAAGAAGCTGGAGTCTTGATTTAAAACGGAAAAAACAACTAAAAAACCAACATAAAATGTCTCCGTACAGCTCGTCTGCTGTGATCTGAGTCTGCAGAAGCCCCGAGATCACAAACTGATCGGAGAAGACGTTATTTACACCCTTTAAAAGCTGAAATCTTCACTATAGCAGCGAAGATACGGTGAAGATTTCAGCATGACGTTTTAACACAACTACTCTCCAGCTACTTCAGTTCCAGCTCCAGAAATGTTTTGTGGACTAAGAAACTTCACCTGACTTTCCATCAACATGCTGGAGGAGGAAACGATGACTGGATTTACAGTTTTGGGTGAACTCTTCCTTTAAGTCAAATCACAAATAAAATATTTCGGCATCAAAAACAACTTGTGGATCATTTCAGACACATGTCTGAGTGTTTTACTTGATGCACTCGAACAAAGACGTATTATTATTTAATTTAAATACGTCTTATGTAACAAACCGGATCAGGTGGTTTGAGCGACACTCGACTGATTCATCGTTCGGTCCCGTCTGCTCTCTGCTGAAACTCTGTGAGGCTCATAAACAGGTGTGGCAGCTTTTTATGATCATTAGAGGTCATCTTAGTCAATAAGTGACTGCAGCAGTACAGCTGGGTACTGTAACACACACACACACACACACACACACACACACACACACACACACACACACACACTTCTTACTTCCTGTTCATCCCTTTTCTTTTTCTTTTTTCAACATATTCCACTTTAGATCAGCTGCGAGACCAGTGAGGTGGATTTTAGCAGATTAGATTTGATTTAACAAAGTTTAAAATGGATGTAGTTGAAACATTTCATTGATTTTGAAGCTAAAAGTGTGTCTGTTGAAACCCACGTGCTTTATTAGATATCTCTGGCTCAACTTTCACCTCCTGTACTTAAGAATTTAGCTTATAAGCTGTGTTTGTGTCTGTGGGTCGTGAGGTCTGTGCAGCTCGTCGATACGTCGCTGTGATGATGATTTTCACAGCTTCTTGTGATTCGAACGTTGCACACTGGTTAAATTGTGCTTTTGCTCATTTTTCCATTAAACAGGCAGTCCTACAAATAATTGGTTTAAGTTTATGTTTCTATTAATTATTTTCTATTAGATAAATTGGACTAGATTATGTTTTTGTTTCGATTTTCAGATAGTTGCATTTAAAGGTGAAGTCTGCGTATTGTGACCAGTCAGTTCAGACAAGTGTCCTTCGTCAGTCCAGTGGTGTTGCTGATATCACTGATAATCACAGTTTATCTGATCATCAGCATCATCTCTAACCTCCCTGGAGAAGATTAACATGCAGAACTCTGTTTATCTACATCACATCCTCTGCAGACGAGGAGAAGCTCCTCTGTGACTTCATTCATGATGTGAACGCAGACTCTGTCTCTTCTGTGCAGGTCACGTGCAGGCGTGTCGCGCTCTGATGATCATCTCTCTGCTGTTCGGCCTCGGCTCCATGATTGTGTCTCTGCTCGGACTCAAGTGCATCAAGATCGGCTCGGCCACCGAACAATCCAAGGCCAAGATCGCCGCCACCGGAGGAATCCTCAGCATCCTCGCTGGTGAGTCAACAAAAGCTAAAATATAAAAAAATGAATTAAAAAAATGTCAGTGAACCATCTTGTAATCATGTGCGACACATTCTCATACATATATTTCCCTTCAGAGTAGTAAATAGTTGTGAATGTATTCAGTTTTTTGTCCAAACCACAAGAGATATTTCTTTATTTAAATGACCTTAACACATATGACATACCGTACTTACACTTTCACTAATGTTTCAAACGATGTTCAAACCAGAGAAATCTTTACTCAAAGTAAACGAGTTTCATATGAAACACGAAGAACAAAACTCAGGGGTCTCAGATCCTGCCGGTGTTTCCTCTCGTGGGACAATCACTACAGCGACAAGTACGACAAGAAGGCGCAACAGTTTTAAAATTCCCTTTTTTAACCCTTTTGTCATTAACAGGAATCAGTTAGTATTTTTATTAGTTACTTAATGTTTTTCAGTTGCTAACACACTGTTTAAAACACATTGACAACAGCATGACGACAAATATCTAGAATATCTTTGCACATGTTGATCGATCCTTTAATGATCAATGCAGCCGTGGAATTTAATTTCGTTTTGTTTCACATTAAATTTTTCACATTTGTAATTAAAGGCCGTGTTGATGACCGGCAGCAGCTTCATGTTGCTATAGTGACACTAACACTGCAGCACATCTGTCACTTACATCTTCTTTTCTCCTGTACATTATATAAGTTAAAGATGCCTCATATTTGTGTGTTTGGCCAGAAACGGACTGGACTAAATTATAAAAACATTAGATTTCATATTGTCTAGCTGTTACAGTCGTATATGAAAGTATAAGACTCTGAGATCCTCCTGGATGGAAATCACACTCGTGTTTTGAAAGTATTATTTGACATTGAGTCTGATGTGTCATGTTGTTTGTAAACAAATGTAATGCTTCATTTTTGATCAGAACATTAATAATCTAACGGAGGTGTGTCGCTGTGTTCAGAGTTGTGTTAAGTATCTTTAGTTAAACGCTCGTTTGGTGCTCTGAGTGGGAGATTAGCTGTAATTAACCTGTAATGTTTTGTTTGTCTGTGTGCTGCAGGTCTGTGCTGCATGGTCGCAGTTTCCTGGTACGCATACAGAGTCGTGCAGGACTTCTACGACCCGTTCTACGGTGGCATGAAGTGAGTCGACTCCGACACTTAATGACCGACAGCGTTTCGTATTAAACAAAGATGCTGCTTTGAGAAAGGAGAAGAAGAGTCAACAGAACAAACATGAGAGATATTTCACAAATATGACTTTTCTCAGACAAGATTCTGGTGCTGTAACTTTATATGGCAAGAACTGATCTCTTCATGATTTCTTGATTAATTTACTGAATATAAAATTTGTTTATTTTACTTAAACTATTACTGAAACGTGTTTGTTGTATCGGGGACAGTATGAGGATGTGTGGAGAGCAGCGAGAACAGCTGATTATCTTTATTTCTCGGTTGTTTTCCTCCCTCAGAACTTAAAGTCTTGATCTATGAATCTTTCATGCTGTGTGGCAGGATGTGGTTTCACTGTGTCGTGTGTGTTTGCAGGTTTGAGCTGGGTACCGGCCTGTTCTTGGGATGGGGTGCAGCCAGTCTGAGCATCCTGGGTGGAGCTTTGCTCTGCTCCGCCTGTAAAAAAGTGTCATCTGGAGGCAAGAAAGGGTACGAGCCTCGCGCTTCAACTGAGATCTTATGATCAATACATTAAATAATTCAAAGCCCAACGTGTTTCACGGATTATTCATCGATTACTGCCGATGATTTTCTCTTAAAGTCCGAGTCTGACTTCTTCTTTCTTGTTTTGCAGTCTCTATGGAAACCCACAAGGAAAGGTCTACACAGCTACAGCCAAGTCAGATCCAGACGCCCGAGCTTACGTGTAAACACGCGTGTCGCACCATCCGCACACTCTCACAGGACATTGTATAGGCTCACTTTCATTTACTGGACCCAACGTTAACCCGGTCCTGACTGTAAGTGCATGTAAACCACTATAACAAAACCAGAACCCCACAAATACCTTGTTGTTTTGTTTTGAGGGGACCAGCTGTTTGTGATGATAACAAACACACACACACACACACACACACACACACACACACACACACACACACACACACACACACTCATCCTCACATGTACTGTAAACACACTGTGTTCACGTCTGACGACCTACAGACCTTCTTTTTCTGTCCTTTTGAAATATTTGCTTATTTTTTTAGAGTTTTTGAGTGAAATCTTGAATCTGAGTCTTGAGAAAGATTTGTAGGTGATTGTTGGTGATTGTGTAATTCAGTCGGCAGTTTATTAGAATCTGAATAAAGTTTGTTTTACACGACAGATGAGTTTTCTGCTTGTTTTTGTTGTTTTTTTCTTACAAATTGTTTAAGTCGTAAAGTTTTCGGACTGTTAAACTTTACATTTTTATCTTGAACTCGAACAGTGAGATGATCTGTGTTAATTCTCTGAAACTTACTTTGATTGGTTGATTGTTAGCTTCTTATTCTCACATGTGAATATTTGGGGGAAATGCAACTGAACACAAACATGGACACCACTTCAACCCTTCTATACAGCACGTTTACAAAGTAAATACTAAGATAGTAAATGTAGAGTTCATCTGTCAACAACAACAACTCATCCTGTGAAGCCTCTGACACTGGTGCAGCTGGTGTCTGACAGTTTAACCCAGTACAACCATCATGACGGATCACAGGCTCCCGTCCTTCTCACGTCAACTCTAAATCACATCTCTCGATAGTCCTTTTGTGTCTCTTTGCAGTTGTTTGTGTCTGTTTGTAGTCATTTTGTGTCTCGTTGTGGTCGGTTTGCATCTCTTTGTAGCTGTTGTGTGTCTAATTGTAGATATTTTTCACCTCTTTATAGCTGTTTTGTGTCTCTCTGAGGTGTTTGGTGCCGACCCGTGGGGCCCGTGGGTCTCTTTCCGACACGTCCTCATGAATTGCTGCCAAAAACAATAATAAACACTTTGAAATGTCTTCGTGTCTGGTTTCAGATGAATGTTGGTGTGTTTTCGACAGTTCACTGAGTGTCTATATGCTGATCAGAAATACTAAATGAAGCAGATTAAAATGAAGGTTCAGCGTAAACGACACACGTTCACTCCTGCACGTGCATGTTGTATGTCATGGTGTGTGTGTGTGTGTGTGTGTGTGTGTGTGTGTGGTAATCCCGTGTAATAATGATGATTAATGCGCTGCAGGGCAGTAATCCACCTCTGTCTGTTTACCTGCTGACAGGCAGAACAGTGGATTAAAGCTCCACAGCATCACTCTGTCTATGTATAGACACACACACAAACACACACACACACACACACACACTGTAGACTGGATCAAACCTGCTGCTCAACCTTCAGGCTGCCTCTGGACGAACTCTGGATGTCAAAAGTCTGAAAACTGTTGACACATTCCTGCAAAGTAAAATGTAAATTCACCGGTTTCACTGAAACCCGGAGTTCAACGGTAACGACGACTTCAGCGACACTTTACTTGACTATTCCCATTTTTGTGATGGAGGAGGTGAACATGCTGTCTGGAGTTATTGTGACGTGACTTCATTTATATATTATGTTGCAACAAACTGATGAAACCAGCTAAAAGTGTTGATGTGCGTCTTGTAATCATTTATTTCTTCTAAAAGAAAAATCTTTAAAACTGTGGATTAATATTATTCTCAGAGATTTACAGGCAGAAACTTTCAATGAAAAGGGAACAAAAACAAGAGAAATTACTTCACGTGTAATTTCTTTGAATGTTTCTATAATAATATTCTGAATGATCATCTGAAGATTTGCACATTTTTGTAAGTGCATGTGTCAAGTTTCTTGTATTTCAAACAAGAAGTCGGACTTGTAGCTGAGTTTCTGCTGAACAAAGTAAAATGACACCACGAGTGTTCAGAGAGAGGAAGAAAGACAAAGACGGAGGCAGAGAAACCCAAATGTACCTGGACTGCAGAGGTTCATGGCCCGTGGTTGTGGGTTTGTCACGTGGTGGAAAAGTTCTGGTATACATATGTGTGTCGACCATGTAGAGGATTACATTTGGTTCAACGATGAGTTTAAATAGTTTCAGCAGGTACATTATACCTTAAAGGTCTTCACGTGTGGTGACATCACTCCAAACAAACAAAAACCCAAACTGTTGGTTGTTTACATCATGAGTCCTGAACTAACCAATCAGAGGAGCTTTGAAACAACATAATTCAGATTAAAATACACTTAAAGGTGTTTTGGGGGGTTGGATTAATCTGTGTGTATCGAGACAATCTGTGCAGAATATTTAATATTTATTGTTTTAATGTAGTCGTATGTTTTCCTTACTCCCCTGTTTCCATCTCCCTCTATGTCTCTCTCTCTCTCTCTAATCCGGCCCTGTTGTGCTGACTGAGGGGGAACCGGCTTCAATCCTCTCAGTCGGCTCATTCCCAGGAAGTCTGCATCCGTCCGTCCGTCCGTCTGTCTGTCTGGACGTTGTGGTCCAGCGCTGAGTGCTGAGGGTTGGTCAAAGTTCACAGCCGGGGTCACCTGATTGGCCGACGGGGGCCGAGGGAGGCTGTGACGGACAGCAGGTGTTTACTTATAGAGCTTCGGCTGTCTCCTCCTCCAATCCGACCACACACCACAACTCTACTGCTGCAACACAGGTGAGTCTGACTCTGACAAAACATCTCCGCTCTCACATGTTTCATGTGTTTCAGTCCTTTTGTTTGTTTTTTTTAGATCTGAAAGTCTAAAATGAATCCAGAATCAAGAAAATGCACATTTATGTGTTGAGGGAGGGGATTTAATTTCATCACACTGACACATTTGTTCACTTAAAAATTAAATACATCACTAAAAAGATATTTAATTGGGACATCTCACATGCTCGTCCTTGGGTGAAAGAGCTGAAATCCTTATTCTACCTGAACAACTTGTCATTAATTTGATCAGAGCAGGTTACTTTGTGATATTCAGGACATTAGGAGCAAGATGTTTCTCATGTCTGTCTGTTGACAGATGGTCTAAGCAAAGATTATGAGGCAGACTTTGTTTGGTGGCGAAATTAAGACTGAGGTTCAGGTTTTTTTGTTGCAGTTTTTCTCGGGAGAGGAAGCAGAATATTTTCTTAAAGACCGAGCTGCAAAATAATTTGTAATTTTGTAGTTAAATTAACTGTTTGACTGCTGCAACTGTACTTTTAGTGTCTTGTAAACCCAGGAAGGTTGGACACCGTATGTGCATGACATGAAAATAATAATTGATCACATCAATCAATGAAATCATAGGATTTCTGGAGCTCAATAACAAACAGAACGACTCAGAAATGGAGACAATCCAAATCAAATATAAAGGTTTTCATATGTTCGTCATAATGTAAAGCTGCTGATAAATCTGGTTCTGAGCTGCAAATAAAATTGATTAGACCATAAAATATATAAGATCTGGATGGAGACGTACAGTAAAGATATGTAAGGCTTGTTGATATAAAGGCAGACAAATAGAAGTGAAAAAGTGAAATGTGAACAAGTTTAACATGTTTTTACAGCTGGATTTGCAGCAAACGTGCTTTTTTTAATGCAGACCTTCCAACATTACTTGTTTTGAGAATTACATCTAAATCTTTACAGATTGTGATCATGTCACTGAGTCCTGAAGGATCTCGGGAAGTTAGTTTGAACAGTCTTCAGCTGCTGAGGAGTGAAACTCGTCTGAGAAGCTTTTAACAGGATTAAGAAGCTCTGCAGAGTTCAGAGTGTTAAAGTCTCAGCTCAGCAACAGGAAGTCGTTCATCTTTACAGAGAGGATTTTAGATAATCATGTTTTATTCTTCTTCAAAGGATTTTTTTTTGGTGCATGTTTACTATATTCATTTTTATTAGTGCAGTTTGTATTTGTGCCAGCAGAGGCCGCCAAAGCACCACTAACGCACAGGTGTTGTCTTCTTCTGTAATAACTCTGCCTCCGCCCCAGTTCACTTGCAGAGGAGGCAGGTTTGTTTTTTTGGTGCTTACAGAAGGAAAATAACACATTTTAAAAATTAAATGGCAGAAAATGTTCCCAGAAGCAGCGTCCTGCTCAGTTTCACCCCTCTGATCACACTTTCTGTGCCTTTTCTTGTTAATATGTGCAAAAGACATGATGTACATGTGCTACATGAAGAAACTGCTTCATAAATCTAATTTGAAAAAAAACAAGAAAACATGTATTTTTCAGTCTGAGAGCTTCGAGTTTGACATGTTTGAAGGTGTTTACGTGTGAGGGCGTCACTTTGTGATGAAAAGCAGTGAGGACAGAAGGACTCAGATGATTTTATATATTGTTTAGATATATTTAACATTATGAGACAAGGTAATGAGGGGATTGTATCAGGTCAGTAGATAAATATGCAAACTGGCACATCAAAATTCACTTAATCTCACTTGTTAGTTATTTCTAAACACATTTTTAACTAATGATGTTTTTAAAAGGCCATTGGGACAAATTTAGTCATCTCAAAAACTGGTGTTGACATGATATCCCAGCATCCTCGGCGTGAACGACACTCATCTTTCCGTGTCTCTGTTTCTCTCCCAGGTGCTGCTGACTCGTCGCCCTCGATCTGCTCCAACATGAGTCCAAAAAATGTCGTTTTCAAGAAGATTTGCAAGGACAAGTCGGTGAGTGAAGAATCTCAGATGAAACGACATCGACCACAAACCTTCGTACTTTGAATATTTGCAGGTGTCCACAGTAGAACGTGAAATGAGCACAAAATCTGAAAGTCAGATTACGTTATGTGGCCACAAAAATCAAGAACACATATTTATCCTCTCACCTGTAGAGCTGCTCATACATGTAGACAGCTTCGGTGTGAGCTGCAGAGTTTTCAGCCGTAGAGACGTCTGCCTTCTCTCGGTATAATGGACCCTGATGGCACAGACTCTATTGAGCACTGATCAACTGAATAAAAGAGAAAATGAAAACTACAAATTGTATTTACAGCACGTTTCACAAACAAACACTACTATAAAAAGTAGTAGTTCACTGTGTGTGCCGCCATACTGCTGTGATGTCACCTGCGTTTATGTCGGCGAACTCGGGTTACGCAGATCTCGCCCACGTTTCCGACTTCGATGGCCGTTCCAACGCACTTTTCCGTGTCAGAGGTGGTTTTATTTTTCGAGTACAATGGAACGATACGGCACCATTACTTTGGACAGTAGTCAATAAAGGGAGACAAATACATTTGTGATCCCGTTTGACTCGTGTCATGAATCACACACACGATGTTTGTTTTGTATAAACGATAATTTCAAGTCAATTATACCTAATTTCCCCTTTTACCTAATTTCCACATGGGGATTAATAAAGTTATCTATCTATCTATAAAGTCTCAGTTTGTCATAAATAAACTAAAATATCGTGTAGTTTTGTGTTAAAGCGCTCAGTGAACTACATCGTCTCACTAACGACACTGTTGCTGTGTTGTCTTTATAACGACGTGTTTTCACAGCCTGATGTTTCATTAGTTTCATGACAATCACAAAAAAAAATTATTTTAAATCTACAAACATCGTGTGTGTGATTCACGACACAATTCAAACAGGATCAACACATTATTTATGTCTCTGCTCACTAACAAACAAAGGTTTTATCAAAATAAGGTCCTATGATGGAAACCGGAAGGGGCGGGGCTTCCGCCGGAAGTTGTAGTTCGCCTTCTGATCCAGCAGAGGGCGCTGAACGTCACCGTCACCTTGACCTTTGACCCCGTCGTCAGTAAACGTTACAGGTGCCTCGCTACAAAATGGAGGCCGATATCAGCAGAGAGCAAACTGTGACCGAACAGAACATCCCAGGAGCAGTTTGTGGAAGAGTTCTGGGTCCGACACCGTAGATGGAGATTAAAAGGCGGCTGTCGTTACTCCTCACCCGAACCGAACCGGCTAGCTCACCTGCTAGCTTAACGGCTAGCTCAACGGCTAGCTCACCTGCTAGCTCACCTGCTAGCTTACCTGCTAACTGAGCGGAGCAGCGCGCGGTGTACAACGATCAAATAATGGAAGAAGGGGACCAATGTGGTGTAAGACGGGCTGTAAAGTTTAAAAAGCAACGAAAGTAATATACTAAAGAAACGTTATTTATGTAGTAGCACCTTTTTAAAAACAGATGCAGACGTTGCTGAGAAGGACGCAGTTACTGTTTACATCTGTCAGGAGCAGCTGATCTCTCCAAACCTCTGCAGCTCACACACACAATGCACATGGAGAAATTAAGGTGCGAGGAAATATACTAATTTATCTGTGAATTCATTTAATTTGGAGGTGAAACGGACAACTCTTCATATTCCCCTCATAGTATTTCATGTTACTGTTGGTGCTGATGTCTCAAAGCAGAATCTGATCGCACTGTTGTGAGTAAAACAGCTGGTTGTGTTAATAAGGAGGCAGGTTCTGTAGAAAGGGGCTCTTATCCAGTTGATCCACTGTCACCTGGCGATGGTGAGCGGGGAAAACGATGCCTCTTCACCTCCCTTGTGCTCTAATTCAACCTTAATGTTTCCAGACTGAACAGCAAAGAGAAATTGAGGTTCATAGGATTTAAAAATGTTTGTGGATGGAGTCATTTTTCTACAGTCATTACATTTAAGAACGATAAGTCCAGGCAAGAAAGTTGTCTGATTCACACGTTGTTTCTCGTTGGCTAAAAAGCTACAGCTCGGCTGCCGTAGTCAACATCTCATTTATTGTTGCTCGAGATGCATCATTTTAGTTTGATGCCAAGAACTTTTCTTCGCTCTAAAGGAAAACAGATGTATTCAGGTACATGTCCTCGGTTGCCTGCTGTCACACACCAGGTCTTCCCTCACACACGGCAGTGCGACTTCAGACGCAGCAGATCAGTTAATGTTTGTCTTTTTCCGTCTCGCTGCGTTTTTTAATTCTGTAAAACAGTTCAGCCTCTCAGCTGACTGATCCTCACGAGGCGGCGACAGCAACGTGAGCCGAACAGAGCCACGTGCGTGATGGACAGCTTTGTGTCAGATTACAGGCGGCTGTGTTGGAGTTTGATAACCAGACGTCTCACCGTGGATGAGTGTTTCACGTCTCTGTCAAAGACTGATGTCCTGTGAAATGACTCAACACAACCTGAAACAATACGTTTGTTAACTTTGTTTCAATGGACGCAGATGTATCATTTAATTAGTATTTATCTGATGACTCCAGGATGTTTGTCTCACTTGATTTTGTTGTGCTGCCTGATGGTCTGAAGAATTGACAGATGCTTTACTTGTTTTTATACGGAGCAACATAATTCATCGAGCGCTTCAATAACTTTGAATATAAAAATGTAGGGAAGCTCTTTTAAGGTGGTTTTAATGTAGTTTTGATGGATTCTTTGCCTCCATGATTCAGATGTATTGTGTCTGCTGCAGTAAACAGACTAAATATATAAATACATTTGTACTGCAGATCAGAGCTGCTCTGTGGGATTAAGAATCTCATCAATGGATTAAATCAGATATTTACAATTCATAATCTAATAATTTTCGAATGTTTTAAATGCCAATCAATTCTTTTATTTCTTTAAATGAAGCTAAACGATGTCTCTCTCTGCTGTCAGAGATCATGATACAAATCCTCATCGCTGTGTCTGTTCTCCTGCCTCAGGTTGGAGTGTACATGGGGAAAAGAGACTTTGTCGACCGTGTTACCTCCGTGGACCCCGTGGGTGAGTTTTCCACCAGATCATATCCAGAGTCAGAGCTGTTCGTCCTCTTCATGATGCATCAAACCATTTTGAAATGTTATAATTGCCTCGCGTCTCCTCTTGTTGTTTGGTTAAAAGGATAAGTGGTGGTTTTTATTCTGTAGAACATCTGAAGAGCTTCTTGTAAAGGAAGGCTTTCATTACACAACATCCTCAGAGATACTTAAATACGTCTTTAAGCAACTGTAGGATCTATTTTAATGATTGTGGTTAGAAAGAGGGTTGAAGTCAATTGTATCACCTGAAGAGCTTTTTCTTTTTTTCACCACTAGATGGCGTCGTCATCATCGATCCTGAGGCTCTGCAGGGGAGGAAAGGTCAGCACCCAAACACACTTTACATTTACAGGATGTAGATCCGGGCTTTGAGGAAGTAGCATATACTTTACTTTTCCTTGTGTTTTTGGTACTTGCATACATTTAATATCAGATACTTTTAAGACTTTTACTCGAGTACTATTTGTATGGGGGACTTTCACTTTTGCCAAAGTAATATTTAAACACAATATCTTTACTTGTACTCGAGTATGACTTTTTGCCAGTTCATAATACTGATGAAGTGCCCAGATTCAGGTTTCAGTAAACATTTAGTGAAGTAGCCTGCATGTGCAAAACACAAAAACTGAGGAAAGAAATGCCTATAAATATAATACAGAACAAGATAAATGTGTAGACGGATAAACAGTTTGTTAATATCTATGTTGAGGTCCACATATTGATCCCTGAGCCTCAGTGTTTGCAGGACTCCTGATCATCACTGTCTGTCCTCTGCCCTCCAGTCTTCGTCACCCTGTCCTGCATCTTCCGGTACGGCAGAGACGACATGGACGTGATGGGAATCGCCTTCCGCAGGGAGCTGTACCTGTCCACCCGTCAGGTGTATCCACCTCTGCAGGAGCGCGAGAAGGGAATCCACAGCAGGGTGCAGGCCAAACTGCTGCGCAAGCTGGGAGACAACGCCTACCCCTTCTTCTTTGAGGTGAGACGAGACCAACAGAGGCGGGAAGTAACAAAGTACAAATACCTTGTTACTGTGCTTAAGCAGATTATTCAGGTATCTGTACTGGACGCGAGCTGCTGACTGTCTGTATGTGAGCTGTCACTGTCCTCTTTTCATGCCATTCTCTGTTATAAAGTCTTGTTACGCCATGAGAAAAGGTTTTATTCAGATAGGGTTAACACTACAGGGCGAAGTGTAAAATATTCACTGCTCGTTGTCATTTAGCTCATCGTCTTGAACAGCATTTTAATCATGGCGGGATTACAGGAAGTGGTCTGTAAGAGACGGGGACGTTTACCTGTAGCTGACAACTCATTTGATAAACTTTTACTGGGGTGTTGTTCGCCGGAAGGTTTTCAGTTTGATTTCTGTCATCAGATTAGTTCCTACAATCACATTTTAAGGCCATTGTAGGTCAAAAAAACAAAATACCTTTTTTTTTTTAAACATATTTATCACTTTAACTGTAAATGTTGAGTTTCACAAGAACACCGTTAGAACACGAGTTTGCATTTTAGCAAGATAGCAAAAACATTTTTTGAGTTTCACTGAGCTGATAAAGAAAAGTTGAACCTTGAGCAGCTCGAGGACGTTGCTTCAGATGCCATTTAAATAACAGGAGGAGCAGCTAGTTCACAGTATTTCATAGTTCGACTGTTTCTGAGTAAAGGAAAAAATGACCCAATAAAGCGATCTGTAAGGAAAGACTGATCCATTGACCGCCGTGTTGTTTTGTTGTCTCAGTTCCCTGACAACCTGCCCTGCTCAGTGGCCCTTCAGCCAGCGCCCCATGATGTCGGCAAGGTAAGAACCCGACGGAGGAATCAGTGATGAAGTGAACATGTCACAGGATGGTGACACCTCTTCTCTCTTTCTTCTGTAGCAATGTGCCGTGGAGTTTGAGATCAAAGCGTTCAGCGCTGAGAGCCAGGACGCTAAAATACGCAAGCGGTGAGTCTCAGCGTGAAGCTTGAAGTCTGCACCGTCCACTACATTTGTCTTTAAACGGACGCAAACGTGCAGTTGAGTGGCAGAAAATAAGTCTTTTGACATTTTCAGTTCTTTATCTTATTATTTCCACTCTTTCCTCCACTGTGTCCCACAGGAGCATGGTGAAGCTGATGCTCAGGAAGGTCCAGTACGCTCCAGAGAGCGATGGAGTGGCGCCCTCTGTTGAAACCACCAGGGACTTTGTCATGTCGGATAAACCACTTATTGTAAAGGCCAGTCTGGACAAAGAGGTGAGATGCTGCACAAACACTCAAAACACAACGTGATGCTTTTTTCTTCCAGCGCATGTGAAGACATTCAGCAGCTGCGTTTTATATCCTTTGATAAGCACATTAAAGTGGAAACTCCCCCTCCTCGTGTTTCCCTGTGGCGCTCTCCATCCAGTGAACGCCGTCCGTTCACTCTTGTTTCACCTCGGTTTCTATCTCTCTCCCTCTTCACCTTCTCTGCCTCCTCCATCAGTGGGCTTCTTTGTCTTTTGCAGTGTAGAGTTATTCCAGTTGTTCCACCGTTACCTGTGGATGGTGACCGGGGAAAACGATGCCTCTTGTGCCGTTACTCATCCTTTATTTTTGTGGATGAATCTCGCCTGCTGTCAGACTGAATATCACAGTGAAAGTGAGGTTTATAGGGAACCAGTCTGTACGAGGATGATGCCATTTTTCTACAGACATTACACTGATGAGTAGAAGCAGAAAAGTCTGTTTGAGTCGATGTTTTATAAAAGGGGAAAATAAGCCCGTACATCGTCAGTATTATGAAAAGATGACGTGTTTTCTCGGACTTTCTCCAGATTTACTACCACGGGGAGACCATCAAAGTGCACGTGAGCGTCACAAACAACTCCAACAAAAACATCAAGAACATCATCCTCTCCGGTGAGCACGATACTTCCTGTCGGAGGAGGAAGACTGTAGAGTATCTAAATGTTTGTTGCGTGTCAAATGAAATCATCATCATGTTTCTCCGTGTCTCCTCCTCAGTGGATCAGATCTCCACAGTGGTGTTGTACTCCAACGACAGCTACGTCAAAGCTGTGGACATCGAGGAACAAGGGTGTGTGTTTTTTTTCTTTTTATTCTGCAGGATTCACAGAACACACTTGTCATTGTAGTCCGATTCCCAGGATGCAGACTGTTTGTATTAGTCTGCCATTGGCCGACGATTTCAGTCCACATTCTTGTCTCTTCTGCAATCTGTGTTTGAAAATCCCCGTTGCTAAAAAGAAACAACCACCTCCGAACCAGCAACCTTATCAGAAATGAGAGTTTGAGAGTGTTTGAATAAAAGATGCAGGGACACAAACTGTGCTGAGATCCTGTGTATGATGACTGAAGGGATGAAGCTCTGCCTGCTGGAGCCCTCTGCTACCTACCACAGTTGGTGCTTTTATGGCACTTTGAACATAAAAGCATAAGAAAACACTGGAGTCCTGTGAACTGCTGCAACTGGCAGTAACCATAAAAACATAAACTACGACGTAGCATAAAAGGCTCATATATCAGAACGAGTGTGTTGCTGCTTGATCCGACTCCGCCCGTGACACAAAGGGCAGATAAACGGCGACTATAACACACTCCTCGCCAAAACAAAGACACAGCAGTCACATTACATAACCTGCTTACACACAATAGATGCGTCTTGTGTTCAGTGCGCACTGAGAAATTAACACCGGAAGAAATCCTTTGACACAGTGAACGATGTTGATTTGACTGGAGTTTTTCACGAGTGTATATTAAGTCATTAGATACTGTTTTTATTTTTGTTTGTTCGACTGATGTTTGGTGTGTGTGTGTGTGTGTCCTGATGTCTCAGGGACTCGGTGTCTCCTGGAGCATCCCTGGAGAAAGTCTACAAGCTGCTGCCTCTGCTGGCCAACAACAGGGAGAGGCGGGGCATCGCTCTGGACGGCAAACTGAAGCATGAAGACACCAATCTGGCTTCATCAAGCATGTGAGCAAACAGTCTGACAGAGAGACGCTCGGTCGGATCAATGAGGAGCTCTTAAAATACCTCATCTTCTCTTTCAGTATCAAGGAGGGTGTGCTGAAGGAAGTGATGGGGATCATGGTTTCATACAGGGTCATGGTGAAGCTCATCATCGGAGGGTCAGTCGTGTGTGTGTGTGTGTGTGTGTGTGTGTGTGTGTGTGTGTGTGTGTGTGTGTGTGTGTGTGTGTGTGTAATATATTCGCTAAAAAAAGTAAATTTTGTTTCTGCTGTCCCTAAATGGCAAAAAAATCAGTAATTACAGGTTGAAACACACTAAAAGGAATTTTTAACCCAATCTCCAGAGTAGCTCAGAACATTTCTGCAAAACCACAGATAAGTTAAAACTGAACATTTATTTTCTCTGAATGTTTCAACTTTAGGAATTTTCTATGTCTCTCTTGTCACAACACTGTGCTCATGCTCTGGTTAGATTTGGCACAAAAAACACTTGGTTAGGAACAAATATCTGTGTTGCCGCCGTCAGAATCAACAAAAACAAACTCCTTGTAGCTGCTTTAACCGAGATTTTTAAAATAATGTATTTATCTTATTACGATCGCTGTCGCTGTTTTATTTTAACACCCGATTTTGTTCTACTTGTCCTAATTTTCATCTTTGTCTTTGCGACGCTCTCAGGATGATGGGATCAAGGTGGGTTCTGCTTTTTATCATTTTATCATTGTTACTCTGTTCAGTTACACAGCGTGTATTTATAATATTTTTAAGTGTCATTCCATTACTTTTGTGAAGAAATGTATTTCTTTCAGAGGCAGGAAATGAAATGTTTCAGTGGTCGTTGATACTGATGTGACTGAATAGAAAACAAACATGGCTGCCGCATGTCTGCTTTTGTAATTTAATCCTAATTTAGCTGTTCTTGAATAAAAGTTAGTGATTTTTATTTTCGCACCGACTCATCTTTCAGACAATGAAATATATAATCATTTTAAACCTTGAAAGCTTTTAGTATTCTGGCTTTTCTGTTCAGGATGGTGCGTATTTATCAACATGAAGCCGCAGCTGATCACATGTAGTTGACGTGACTGTTGCAGTTTGTATTGTTCATTCATTCTTCATGAACGCAGCTGCAGTGAGAAACGTTGGTTCTGGTTTGTGTTGCAGTGAGGTCGGCCTGGAAGTTCCCTTCAAACTGATGCATCCTAAACCCGATGCAGGTGAGAGGACATTTCATTCTGTATGTGAAACATGATTTACTCTAAAATAAGAATGTAATGGACGCATTTATTCATATATGGGTCATTTCATACCAACACATCTCGGCCATTCTGGTTCATGTTGTGGATTTTCTGTCAAGTTCATATAAAAACTGTAAAATCCTGCAGCTGTGCTACAGTAGTAGTATTATTTATTGCTGGTGGAGTAACAATGTCTTTTTTTGTTTTTTTTGTTTATGTAAAATGAATATTAAAGGTCCAGTTTGTAGTAAAGTAGATTTTTTTTTCTCATTCCCAACTCATCAAATACTGAAGCTTTAGGGTGGCTGCAGGCCGACCTGCAATCACAGAGTCGGTATTTGACAGGATGGGATTGAGACTCAAAAATCTACTTTACTACAAATTGAACCTTTTTTTTAAAAATTCACATAAAAAGCTTCAAGGGGATGAATCTTTTTCTCCTCCCTCAGAATCAAGGAGGGTGATATTACTTTGTTTAAATGAATCGGTGTGATAAAGAAACATAAATCTGCCTGACACCAAATAACTTGTCAACATTTGGTTCAACAAAGTGAAAACTAGTGGAGATATTAATGATAAAAATGAAAAAATATTTAGTATACGTTCACCAACAACTGTGTAATGAGTACATGTTGTAAATGATCCTTAGGTTTTCTTTGGTGTTCAGATTTCAACCCAGTCAAGTGTAAGATGAGACTGAGAATATACAGACGGTCACTAACCTGATCAAAAATTCACAAGTGAAAAAGGGAAACAATCTGATTTGTGGGTGAGCTGGTGTGGACTGACCCACATGTAAACAAAAGGTGAATGAAATCTAAACTGATCGACTGAATCTAAACTTTCTGGTTCTTCCTGTCTTTCTTTGTTGCTGCCAACAGTGAAGGAGAGGTAAGGTGGTTTCTCAAGCAAACAAATGTGTCCTGACCTCGTTTGACTGTCAAAGAAGCATCTGGAGTTTAGAATGAATGAATGAATGAATGAATGAATGAATGAATGAATGAACAGTGAGCAGAGATCAGTGAGCAGGTCCATTCATGACGAGCCTTATTGTTTCTTTAATCTAAGTTTTCTGTCTGTTGTAGCTTTTGTTCCGATGATTCAGGAACAAGCTCGTGTTCCAGGATCTTTTATCACATCATCAGCTCTTTTATAGGCCGTCGTTCCTCTATTAGCTCCTGTTAATATCCTGTGTCTCCATCAGCAGTATCACCTAACCCCCGTTTTCTTTTCTGGTTCTTCATGTCGGCCTTTTGTGTCGGTTTATATCAGAAGTCTTGTTTTCAGTTGAATCTTGAATCTCTTTGTTTCTGACTGAGCTGGCGTTTTTTTCTCCATCGCTGCTGTCGTGTGTCTGTGATGTCTGTAGTGAGGCGGAGGAGGAGATGGAGTTCCAGGAGTTCAAGCGCTCTTACCTGAAGGGGATGAACGATGACGAGGACGAAGATGGAAACGTGTCGGGCGGTGACGACATGGCGCCCAAAGAGAAGTAGAGGAGAGAGTCGGTGGCTGGAGCAAAGACAGCTGGGAGTTTGAGTCGCCTCAGAGTTTGTGCTTGAAAAAAGTTGAGACTTAAAGGACCATGTCTCTGATTTTGTATGTTTTAGTACCGTTTAGATGTTGATGACAGAAACAGCCCTCATATACCCTCTGACTAATGTTTTGTTTTTTTTCTCCTGCTAATCGGCGCAAACAACAACGACCACGTCATTTATTGTGACAAATCTTAGTTTTGGGGCCAGACAGACTCCTGGCTGCCAGGATATCATGTTAGCTGTTCACATTTCTGCAAACCACAGACACGACCGATGTTGTCATCTGCAGCAAAGGTAGCATATCTTCTAAGTGGCCGACCGCAGTCTGAGTCATACCAGTGGATATTTTTAAGGACAACCAGGGACATTTCCATCCGTTTTAGTGGCGTCAAAATGGCCATTTTTCACAGGAAAAAATCTCCATTCGCACTTGTGACAAAATGGTGGTATGGTTGGTATTTTAAGCCAAACCACGATGTTTTCCTGAACCTCACCAAGTCTTTTGTGTGCCTGAACCTAACCGGATCATAAATATAGCATTGTGACAAGAGAGAAATAGAAATTTCAACCTAAGCAAACAAAGTTTGCAACATAAAGAAGTGTCCAGTTTAAACTTAACTGTGGTTCTGCAGAAACGAAGAAGGCTAACATTGCTTCTGGTGATTGGGTTGAGATTTCCAGCGGGGTTGGTGACAGCGCTGCACGGCTGGTGTTTAATAATGGAGCTTCAGATGATTCTTAATTCACCTGCAAAGCTCTGAGGGCCTGCATGACGAAAATATTGTCAACGAAGCGCCTTGGTAGTCGAATATTAACAGCGTATGGCCACAACCAGTTGCAGTCGTTGTTGGTTTGATTGAGCGATCTTTGTTACACGTCATGCTCTTCTTTCCCCCACTTCGATTTGCCTCTTCACTGTGTCTGCGTGGACGTCTGTTTGCATCCCAAAATTTATGACGATAAGTCACAGGTGTTGCTATATTTAATACTGTAGCTGCATCTGATTCATTCAGATGATTTCTTTTAGCGAACATGCAAAACCACTGATATGGTCCTTCAGTAGAGTAAGTGATGAATCCTTGTAAAGTAAATGTAAGAATATATTTTTGTGCTTTTTCAGTAATGCAGCTATTTGCTGACTCTTAACTGCATCATAGATGTGACTTTTCTACAAGCAGAACAAGTAGACTGGAGTTGGAAGATTTACTGTGTTGTGCCGAAAACGATTGATTAAACTGCTGCTGAGTTGAGATTTATGTAGAGAGCTAAACTTAATTTGTCTTGTAAAGAAGATGTGCTGCTCTGTGCGACTGCAGTTTGAACTGTGTGACAATAAAAGCTGATTGGTTCATTCTTGAATTGCCTGCTCTCTCTGGGTGTCGAGCTTCGACTTTTATTGCTGCTGAACCAACGAGGAACGTTGTTGCTGTCGCTGTTTTGAGCAAACGCATCCAAACGTACCAAATCTCTAATGCAGATTACATTATTCTTCTTGATCTTGTATGAATTATGAAAAAACACAAGCCTCAGGAGATAATTTTTAATTTCAGACAAAAACCTCAGTGCACACGAGCTGCAGACAGATGTGACACATATTGAACACCTGAGCGAGAGCTGAAGATGTTTTGTTCTTCTTACGCCACGTTTCTTCAGTCAGATCACCGACCGTCCAGAAACCGCCTGTTTTATAATTGATTGGTTGTCGTGAAAATTCACGCAGTTTTATTAATATTATGTTTTTAGATATTTAGTCATATGATGCAGCAACCTTACCATTCAAATCTTAACAAATCATGTTGAGTCAATTTTCATCAAACCTAAAAGAAATATACATAAATCCCTCTGCAGTCTTGTTCTTTATCTGGCTCGTTTCTTTTGTACCCAAATTTAAACTGGCTCCACATGGAGACAGTTTGTGACTTTCAAAGACACCTTAACTCATTTTAAGGAGAAATTCCCAGTTAGCTAAACCTCATTAAACCATCACGCTCTTGGCTTTCTAACCAGCCCAGGATCAACGCCTCACCTTGAGCCCTCTTGGTTCCTCCGTCTTGCTTCCTTCCTTATGTTCACCTGCTCCTTCACCGTTTTAAACTTCCTTTACTGATTGCTCCTCCCATCTCTTGTTCTGGTTTTAATGTAATGTAATAATAAACTTATAAATGAGTTGCAGGCAATTTGGTGAAAGCGCTTGTGAACAATCATTGAGGACGTAAGAGAAAAGTGTTCGGTGTAAAGAAATGTCCAGTATTTTCAAGCTTAAAAATGTTGAACATTGTTTTCCGGCTTGGCAGAACTTCTCCCCGAGATGTTGAAGCAGCACACCGTAGTTTTGGCCAAGAAATGTTAAAGAGAAGAGAAAGATATTCTCACTGACTGATTTTCTTTTTTTTCTGCCGAACCAAACTTGACAAACAAACTCTTCTGTTTTCATGACTGAATAAACAAACTGACACTAAACACAATTTCATGGGCTGGAAAAATGAATATTTCTGTGTTTGTATCATTACCTTATTAATATTGTAAATATTAAAATTCTGACTTTGATTTTCTTCTCCAAAATTACATAGTGGCCCTTAAACTCCATCACCACCTTTAAACATTAAAGTCGGCTCTTATACCCGTGATTTCAACATGATATGACAGATTGTAGAAATATTGATTTGCTACGTATGATATCATCTGTCGATCAACATTGTCACTGGCCTCCACGCTGCTTTCTGTTGCCTGTTTTCCAGCGAGTCTGTGACGCCAAATGTAAGAAAAAATAACAGCGAGCAAACTCATCTTCTGGAAATGGGAAAGGAGTCAATTGCTCATCTTTAGTGGGTTCACCCAGGTACTATTTGGACCGCAAAGCTGTTTCTCAGAGTGAACTTGAAGATCTGTTGACCAAAATCCAGGATGGAAACTGAATATTTATATATTGCCTGATCTTCTTTTGGTCCACACAGGAAACAACAGAAGTGAATGTTTCTGTGTGATGACCCAATGAGAAGACGGTAGCTTCTCTGAATCTGCAGTACAGTTTGTCAAACCTCAAACACCGTCGCTTTTATCTGAAATAAAATGACTAAAATAAAACGTCGGAGGACTCGTGATCAAAGCAGCCACTTTGACTACAGTTTAATTTATTTTTTTCTCTTAGGCATCATCAACATCTGCAAATACAAAATGATAAAAGCTCTAAAACTAAGCTGCAGCAAGCTGATCTCCAGGATTAAAAATAAAATGGACTCTGAGGATGCAAAGTGCTTTTTAAACATTTGAGCAAAAGAAAAAAAAAAAAAGTCTGACGACTGAAAACTCTGCGGCCAACTCTGACCGCTGTGATCTACACATCTATTCAGTGTATCGAGTGCATGATCAGATGCATTTCAAGCTGGCACATGTGAGCCTACGTGCATTTTTATATTTCAGTGAGTTGAATCATAACAGTGAATTTATCTCCACATTTAAAGGGGGGGGTATCATATTCTGTTCATTTCTTTTCATTATCATTTAGTTTCTCCAAGTTGATTTTGTTTGCAGAACTCCAATACAAAAAGGGACCACAAAAGTTGTTAGCATTAATCGTAATCCATCCAGCAGATCATCCATAACATGGCTGTCACTCTCAAGTCACTGGTCACGAGCCTGGCCATGAATACACGACTCAAGAAGGAGCAGTTTTTGCAGTGTAAGAGCGCTCTTATAGGCCATTACTTTGAGGCCTGGGCGATTAAACGATAGCGGTATGTATCAGCGATAGACACTTTGTTTATAGCAATACGGAAACAGTTTGATGAAATGTTGAATAGTTTCAACCAACTTGAAAAGCACATAGCGAATACATAAACAGCCCGTCATATTCCCTGATAGTGGAGCGTGCTACAAGTGACACGCGAACAGCCAATCATTTATCAGATGTGTGGTTCGGTTGCACCATCGCCACGTGACTGAGTCGAGCGTGTCACAGACGTTACTATGGACTGAGGTTCTCACAAGACCAGTCGTGCTCTGCCTGTAAAACTGTTGACTCACACAGCAGATGTGTCGGCCTTCTTGCGGTCTGATCAGCGGCCTAAGAGTCGCAGCCATGCCGGCAAACACATCTACCCCTTCAGCCTCTGTCCCGGTCTTCTGCTGCTCCTCTCTGTGTCACTCATCCTCCAGAGCTGCTCTTTACTGCCGGGGTGTCTCCGGGTTTGCAGCCGCTAGGTGTGTTAACATATATAATCTGTGGGCCTTGATTGAAGTGGTCAAATTCACGTTTAAAGAGGTTAAATTCGACCCTTTGCCTGATCATCAAAAGTTATGAGAATGGGACACGTCAGTAATTATCAATATCAACCGATATGAAACTCACCCTGCCCCTTACTTCCTACCAGACTGAACCACCAACCACCATGTTTCGAATGACCCAAATTCAGATCGAAGGAGATTGAATATTGAATATGATCACTTGCCTCCTGTGTGACATCACATTTATGGGAAGTCATGATTGGCTTGTTAGAAAAATAATAGAAGGCCGAGCGATAATAATATCTATTTATTCAGATACCAACAGCGAGGAGTCGCTGCAGCGTGACTTGCAAAGTGCCATAGTAACGTCCGTGAGAGAACTTTCTTCTCAAAAATGGACAATTCTGCTTTTCTAGAATACCCCCCCTTTAAAACCTGCATTTATAAATACACTGAGTGTTTGATTGGCTGTGTGTGGATGCTTCGTCTATAACTGTGCGACTGGCTGACTGGAGCGTACTATGGTGAAGGGGTGGACTCATACTCATCCCAGGTCCCATAATCTCCTGTATAATCTGGCTCTGACATAAAGCCATTTCGGATGCCTGGGAGCATGTCACAGGAGTCCGGCTGCAGAAGATACCCAGAGAACGAGCTGGTGCTCTCACGGCCGGTGTACATGCCGTTGGTGAGGCTGTCCTTCACCTGCAGCCACACACGGTCTCCCATTTTGAGATGCAGGACGATAGTCTGACTGGTGGTGGAGTGAGAGATTGATTCTGTTACTTTCACAATTGGGCGGCGGTTGAGGAAGAGGCCGACCTTAAGAATTTTGTCAGCGACAGCCAGGTTAAAGGTGAAGACGTAGGTGCCGTTGACGGGGGCAGTGTAGATACCTCTGACTGGGTTAAAGTTCCCCTGCCGGTTGTTCAGGACACGACTGAAAGCTACAGGTCGGTTTGGTTCTGGAAACGACTCGTTGATTACTGCGGAGAATGACGACTGTATGACCGGGGAGCAGGGCCCGGGTTGCCCCATCATACCCATTTCACCCATGTCACCTTTTGGCCCCATGGACCCCTGTTCACCCTTGGCACCAGCGTCACCTTTCTCCCCCATCGCCCCCATTTCTCCTTTTTGTCCATCCATTCCATCTGTGCCATCTGTGCACTCACACACTCCCTCTTCACCTTTATCACCCTTCTGGCCGCTCATCCCGGGGTCGCCGGGGCTACCCATGTCACCTAGATCACCCTTAACACCTTTGGTTCCCATAGTTCCCATGACCCCAGGCAGGCCCCGGGCTCCGGCTGGTCCAGGGGTGCCTTGTACACCCGGTGGACCCTGGACACTCTCGCAGGAGGCAGGGCACGTGCCGGTTTCTCCTTGTGGACCCTGTGTTCCCGCTGGGCCGTCCAATCCTCGGTCCCCTTTTTCTCCTGGAAACACACACGAGGAATATTTGCGTTACATTTTGATATAAAGTCAAGTGGAAAAGCATGAAACCCTCAGACATCTGAACCTCTGCATTGTCTTTTGAATTACCTCACTTGCAAATATTACAAATTAAAGAGTGTGTTGCTTTCTTTCTCTGCAATGATCCCACATCGTTCTTAATTTTTGGAGAATTCTGAAGCTGCTGAAACTGAATCTGTGTCTCGTCCCAGAAAACGTTTCCCAAAAGTAACAGCAAATACACCAACAACAGAACGAGACGGTGTATCGTCTCCACAGCGTTGACTCACCGTACTTTTGTTGCAACTTCCGGCTTTCCAGCCTTTTTTTTTTAATAGCTCGATATAAATTGTAGCGGAGCATGAGTGAGCAGAGTGATAGTGAGTTACCTGCTACAGTCGTGTGAAGGCAGTGTGTGGAAAAAACAATAAAACTCTCTGTGGACAACGGGCCGCACTCTGCAAACTGACGAGGCGACTCTTTTTCCTCCTTCCAAAACTGCCATTTCAACAAGCTGACAGTTTGTAACTGACTTAACCAGGTGGTTTTGCTACAAGGTGCTGATTCGCTGTGGAAACAGGTGCACATGCACGACTTTTTAAAAACAGCCAAATCTTGTGCTCCAGCAGACCTTTGAAACCTCGCTCGCCCTTCATCCCGGAGAAACCAACAGCTCCAGCCTGCCCTTTTTCCCCCAGGTCTCCCTTCTGACCTGCAACACACAAAGACTGGAATTACTACAAAATACAATGATAACAAGCAGATGCACTAAGTCAGTCGACCTGTTTTAAAGATCCATCAGAAGACAGATTTGTTTGCAGCACAATGAGAGAAGTATTGAAAAACATTCGACTTGGTTGGTGTTTGAGATCTGAAGTCTCTGGGCAGGTTGACAAACATAAAAACATAAACAAGGAACATCAAAAAACTTAACATTTAAAGGGAGGATGTGAATCTTTCTATCTTTTTGCGCCATCTGGTGGCAGAATATATTTCTACTCCCAAAGAGAAGAAGCGGCTCGAAGGAGATGGCCTGTAGGCGTTAAGGCCGAGCTGAAACAACACTGAGGTTTTGTAATGTTTGTCATCACCAGCGCGGCGACAGAGTTCCTGATGTGTTACTCACCCTTCATCCCCGGACGGCCTGTGAATCCTGGACGACCTTTGAGCCCCGTCATTCCTCTTAGCCCAGGACTTCCAGGTACACCTGAGCAAAGATCAGAGTCAGGTCAGTTTGTACAAAAACATTTTTTATATATATATATATGTATATATATATATATATATATATATATATATATATATATATAAAAGATCTCCTTTCATAGTTTATGATTTTTGCTTTGGTAATTAATAACTTTTGAAATGGACAGTTTTTCTGCACCAAATGTTCTTTTGTTGAAGCAAACTGTTCATCTTTATCGAGTGGTCCTGTGGATATTTGTGATCAGTTTCTGAACATCATGTCACAGTTTAGGCTTTTAACGATGATATTATACACAACATAACATAACATTGTTCAAAATCTAAACAAACCCCCATCTCCTGTCTGTTGCAAGAGCTGTCGGTCACCTAGATATTTTTCAGCAGTTATACCAAATCAAGCATCTGGTATTTTTGGTGTTGACAAGAAACAAATTGACTAGTACTGTTAATCCGACTGGGGATCAACAGAGTTTTTAACTATTTAACTATTACTTAAGATGTTATTTACACCCTCGACGTGAGGTCGAGCTCGTGCACCCACTTCAGATGGGGTGCAGGCGAACACAGCTACAGTGAAGACTTAATCTTAAAAAAGGGAGTGACTAACATCTTTTCAAATCAATTTGGGATTGACGAGCTGAATGCAGCCATTTTATGTTTGGTTGTTTTTTTGGTTGTTTTTCCGTTTTGAAACAAGTCCCCAGCTACTTTGGTTGTTTAGGAGAACGCTGCAGGGCTGTTGTACTGTGAAGCTCCAGAAATGTTGAGTGAACTATGAAACTTCACCTGATTTCCATCAGCATGCAGGGAGGAGATGATGACTGGATTTTACTTGTTGGGTGAACTGTTCCTTTGATAATCTATGGCAAACTGTGCTTGACAAGAAAGGAAGCTTTTGTTTAAGGAAAAAACAAGATTTATTCTTTAGCTTCACCTCAGAAGCTTAGGTTACTTCCCACATCAGACCTGACAAACACAGGCTGGTTTCTGGTTCACACCTGGCACTGAGTCAGCTGTCTATGTTTTTTTCACCAAATCCAAACAGGTCATGTAAAGTGATCTACGTACCTCGAGGGCCCCGGTCTCCACGGTCTCCTTTAGGACCCATGGTGCCCTTGCAGTGCATACAGAGGCAGACAATTGGGATCTGGTCCATTGGGATCCCTGAGTTCAGCATCATCTCGCAGATTTCCGGGTCAGGCAAGAGGGGCATCCCGGGGCCGCCGGCCGCGAGCATCCGCATCCCGTCGTCAGTCAAGTTGTCACCGTGAGGCCACGTGAACAGGCCGCTGGGGAGTTCGGGACCTTCGGCAGAGTCGGAAACCGTGTCACCAAAAGGCCACGTGGGCAGACCGCTGCGGGTCCTCGGTCCTTCACTAGACTGGTCATTTGATTCATCCTCTCCACTGCCATGGTATGGCATCCTGGCTGAGCAGAAGGAGGAGAGGACGAGGAGTCCCAGCAGCCTCGATAACATCTGGAGGAAGAGGAGGATGATGGGAGCCCAGAGGAGGCAGGTCAGATAATTACACCGGGAAAAATCAGCATCTTTACACGTCATTCGTCAGAGTGTTCAGTCGGTTTGTTCGTATTTCTTTATGAGCTGCATTCCTGCAACACCTTCAGATGTTTGTGTCATATCAAGTTGACATTACATGAATATGAGCTGACTTTCTTGTCGGGAGGTGGAGGGGACAGCGGCGGCGTCACAAGAGACGGAGTCCTAACGTTCGGAAGTGTGAAAACACTTCTTTAATGATTTAACCAGAGCACAAGCTCAGCGTGGTCACTATATAAATCTGAAAGAAACACTTCGACACTTCTCACTGTGTCGTAACCAGCTAAAATTCAGAGATTTGAGATACTTTGATTTACATTTACAACTTTTTCTTTTCTTTTCTGCTGATCCATTTTCTAAGTCTGATCTAAATTGTTTTCTCTCCTGCGCTCGTGACTTGTGATCAGATGGGGGAAAAAATGTTGCAGGATAATCTTTCTCTTTTTTACCATCTGTGAAAAAAACACAGAGATCAGGTTCTGAACTTCATGACACAGTTTAGGCTTTTAACATAACAACATTATTTTATTTTTTATTTTTTTCATTAAAGATTTTTTATTATTTTCATGTGTGAAAGAGTAAATTATTTTTTTTTTCTATTGAAAAAAAATATTTTTGTACTCGGTTACACACATGAAAACTGATCATGAAAACCAACTTCGAAAATGTTTTTTTCCCATCTATGGAAAAAAAAATCTTTTTTTTTTCAAGTTTTTTGTGAAACCAAGTAAGAAAAAATTACGTTTTTTAACTGTTTCACACATGAAAAATAAAAATAAAAATTCTTTAGTGAGAAAAAAAGTTTTTTTTGAATCACCTGGAAAAAATATTCAAGAGGATTTCTTTTCCCCACACATGAACATTTTTTTTCTTCTGAAAAATATGTTTTTTTCACAGATAGAAATAAAGGAAGAAAGATTGTCCTGAAAAACTGGATCACAAGTCATAAATGCAGGAGAGAAAACAATTTAGATCAGACTTAGACAGTGGATCAGCAGATCACCACATCCATTTTCGAAGTTGGTTTGTGAAAAAAAATCTTGAATATTTTTTCCAGGTGATTAAAAAAAAAACAACTTTTTTTTCCTCCCTAAAGAGTTTTTATTTTAATGTGTGAAACTGAGTTAAAAAAAAATCTATTTAACAAAAAAAACTTCTTTTTTTTTCATAGATGGAAAAAAATGTGTGGAACTAAGAAAGATCATCCTGGCAAAAAAATTACCAGATCACAAGACATAAACACAAGAGAAGAAGATAATTTAGATCAGACTTAGAGATGGATCACCAGAAAAAACCTCAGTAAATGTAAATCATAGTATCTCAATGTAACGTAAATCAGAGTCTCACTACGGTTTGGTTTAGATCTGCACACAGCAGCTGAGCCAGAGCGAAGGATTTTATCATCTCCATCTCTGACCGACGCTGTGACCTCACCACACACATTCATCAGTGCTTTCACATGGAAACTCCCATTTTCATTGCCCTCCTCTTGTTTCCTCCAGGAGACACAAATCTTTCAGACTTTTGTAGTCCGCTGTGCTGTCGTGCCTCGTCGTCCTCAGTGTGAGGCGAACAGAGGAATGGAGAGGAGGCAGAATATTTAAACATGTTTCAGTCGATCCTGAGAGAAGAATTCACGTTTCTGATTTCAAGTTTTAAAGGAAAGCGGCTGTAAAATCTGAGATTCTCTAAAATGGATGAATGGATAAATATGACTTTATGCCACAGATAAGTTTACACCAGAGGGCAGATTGTTCTGCATTTTCTGACAGTTAGAAGTCAAATTATTTGACATTAAAAGCACTGTTGCGTTTGACTTTTTATTTTGTTATTTTCATTCTTTAAATGTCACCAAAATGCAGGAAACACAAGCCTTGAATTAAAAAAATTCAATAGTGGGACGCCCTGAACCCCGACTTGGTTTTGAAATCATCTGTATTTTTGAGGCGTAAGCGATGGAAAGTATGACTGACGCTTCAACAGCTCGTCTTTTTCTTCTTCTTCATCTTCGAGAGATGGATGCATTTACAGCTTTCCAACATCTGGCTGAAATCCAGTCGAGCCATCAGACTTCAGTCTCCAATGTTTTCTTGGATGCAGTTTCACTTCGTTGTTCAAAAGCCGTCTGAGCTGCATTAGATGCACTAAGTGACTCAGTGTGATCAAAGATGTATTAAAATTATTTTTTTTATCCAAATATGAGACACTTAAGTGCACTGAAAGCTGCGGCCACATTGATGAACAGATTTTGGCCCAGGTAACCCCTGCTATCTCTCGCTTTGTAATCTTTGTGCTGCGTGACAAAACAGACGGATCCGGCTTTTAAAAGCAAATGAAAACTCTCTGCTGGGGCTCAATTTTTTTTAATTGTACCTCATCTAATCACTGGTGAGCTCATGAGTAAGACACAACTGTTCAAAACTGAAAGACAAAATTATTATGAGAATTTCTTAAAAACTTTTTGAAACATTTTGTGAATTTGTTTTCTACAAAAAAGTGCAGAAAGTCTTAAAACAACCATTTGAACGTGATTCTCAAAAAACCAAACTAAATTATACTCCAGCCAACCTGAGCTGCTCCCAGATTTAAAGAATAAAATCCTCTGAGGCGTTTTGACTCACCGCTCCGTCCGAGATGTGCAGCATCGTCTTGAAGAAGCACTTGTGGGTAGATGAGCAGGATGGAGGAGGCTTTGATCCATTTATAAACCTCGCCCGAAACAAAACTTCTTTCAGCCTCCGTCTCACCTGCCGGGCCCGCAGACAAAGGCTGAGGACGGGGGGGAGCAGGGGGAGGCAGGGAGGGGAGGCCCGTCTTCATTGTCCTGCCGAGGAGGAACTGGGCCTTCTGCCTGCGACGTGACCTCCTTCACCATGAAACAGCAAAAATATATTGAGAGCAGAAAGAAGAGACGCCTTCTCTGTTTATCTCTCCATCGTTCTCCACCCTCCTCTTTCTCCCATCGTCCTTTCAGAGAGAAGCTTTCCACTTTTATGTTTTCACTTCTTTATTCATCGTCCGTCTGTAAATCCCCGGAACGTTCTGTCCGACCCAGAATGAATGTTGGCGATTTACGTTTGTTCAAACGCTGGTTCACTTCTATGTTCTGGTCCCGGTTAGGAAGAGATCTAGTTCTGATTGAAACACCCGGCTCTGTCGCTACAAACATGTCCCGATAAATGACATCACCAGACCAGTGTCTTCAGTGTTGAGCAGCTCTGAAGAGACTTCAGCCTCTGGATAAACATTTAGAAGATTCTGTTTTTCGGAAAGACTTTCAGTTTATCTTCATCTACATTACATTGAGCCTTTATCAGAAGGCGAAGCTTCACATGTCAGATCCCCGTCAGTAGAGCTCTTCTATATCCAAACCGACTTCAGACTCTTTCTTTTCTTATTTCTTTGTAGAATATTATTTAATAGCTGCGTTTACATGGACCCTAATGTTCCACTAATAACAGGGAAAACACACGAGAGGCTTCACAGCAGGCGGAGCCACTTCTCATTAAACACTTACGGGGATGTAAACGCACGTCTGATCACTTCTGTGTAACCAGTCGAGCTGGAGTCTCGTCACAGTGATTTGAATCTGATTGAAGAATAAGAACGAGGGATTGACCGAGTATCGGGTCGATATTCAGCATTTTTCCGATTTTTCTGTCAGAATGTTGATAAAATAAACTAATTAAAAAATGTGCTGCTTTGGCTCTGATGCAGCTTCCTCCCGCCCACGACACGATTAATATCCTCTAAACACTGAGTAATCTGGATCTGCAAAGTAACTAGTAACTGAAGTTATCAAATCAATGTAGTGGAGAGGAAGTTAAAAGTAACAGAAAATGGAAATATTCAAGTAAAAGTACCTGAAAATTGTACCGAAGAACAGAACTTGAGTAAATTGGACTTTTTATTTCATCACTCATTGTTTGAAATTTTGACACCAAGATTTATTTTTCTTACTGCAAATGAATCTCTGTCCCAAATATAGTTTTTCAGTCTCCTTGATTTCTAATAATCTGTGTCGGTATCGGCCCTGAAAGAGCCGTATCGCTCGACCCCTAATAAAAGATATAAACGGGTGAATTGTTGATTAATGTGCAGCGACCGGCCTCGTCCTGTCTCGTTAGTGACACTCGCCTCGACCCTGTGAGGCAGTGAGTGTTTTTGCAGTGTACGTTGCTGATTTTGTTTTCTCGTCCTCAGCAGCTCAGTTGGCACAAGAAGCTGCTCGACAATACAGTAACTCAACACTGTGGACGCTCTTCACAATGAGCAGCCTACTTTAACAGCAGGGGACAATGACTTAATCCTGTAACGAGCCCTCGTGGGATTATCTGGATATTAATACAACTAATTACAAACACGAGAAGAAACAAATGGAGACAAGTGAAGACTTGATTGAAGACAAACTGTGACAGAGCAGTGTGACACTTCAAACATCCGTTCTCGTCCTCGTGTACTTTATATTCAGTGAAGCCCTGAATGTAAAGTGTTTTACGTCGAAGCATTTGAGGACTTTCTTCACCTCCGTCTCTCGGCCTCCCTTTCCCTCTCACTCTTGTCTTTCGCTGTTTCCGTCTTTTTGTTTGTCACTTTCGGTGTTGATGAGCGATAAGATAAGAAGCTCAGGGCTGTAAACAGATCTCCTTCAGAGGACTCGCTGCAGACGCCAGGCGAGAACAATTCAACTGAAACTAAAAGTGGACTCGAAGACAAACAAACAGGTTGTCAGTTCATCTAATCAATGGAAGAGACGACATCTGGTTATTGTTCACAAGAAATAGTTCCAGGAAGTAACTAAAAACACACATAAGAGGTTTTTCGGGGCGTCTGGTGGTCAACATTTAAATGTCCATACTGGTTCCAATTGGTTGATTGATTAATAAGCAGTCTACAAAGTTATTAACAGCAGTTTTGATCGATTGATTGTTTAAGAAGCAATCGCTGTCTCCTTCCAGCTTCTCCAATGTGAGTGAGTTTTATAGCAGCTCAAAGCTCAAAGCTTTCGGTTCTGATCTGATTATCGGACATGAAGTAGACCTTAAAATGGTAGAGCTGCAGCGTAATATGTCTCTATACATAATCCGTTAATTGTTCTCCAGGCTCGTGTTGTTTTGAGGTCAGATAGGACTTATTTTTATGTAACTTTTAAATCTAATCGGGTAAATTTTGCCTGATCGTGCCTGAAAATGTGTCTTGATTAGAATATTTATTTTTAAGTTTGTCATAATCAGAAATTATCTGCACCTTCGACCAGAAACATCGACTGTACGTCAAAACCTGCATCGGACAAACTAACAAAGACAAAAAGACTAATCCCGTTTATGACAAACAGTTCCTGGGAAGCGGAGGGAACAAACAGGAAGCAGCGGGCCAGTTCTCGGACCCCCATCACAAGAGAGACAGGCTTGGGAGCGCCGCGCCCTCCCTGGGCACTTTTCCAAAACACCCCATCGCCGAATCGCCCCTGGAACCAGAGACGGCTGCTTTATGCTCCAGCTTTTATTCTGAAAAATCAAAACAGATGAAGACACAAAGGAAAACCGAGCCAAGGGAACCAGGCTGAGGCACAAGAGAAGACAAAGAGATGAATAGTTAACCTTGATAAGTGTCCTCGTTTCCACAGCCGGCGGTGCTCAGCGACACCCCGGAGGGCGGCGCGGGTTTCACACCTGTACCTGTTCACTGTAAACAACAGGAGTCCTGTTTGAAGGGTCTGACTGTGTACAGAGGCGCTGACGGGCCAGCTGAGGTTAGCTGTGGGCTGCAGAGAGATGACAGTCTGTCCCGTATGTTACCCTGAGGAGAGAGGTCACGTTCAGAGATCATGTGACCGCTGTGACACACATGATATATAAACAGTCAGTGTGTTGGTGTGTTCACAGCTGAACAACATGTGTCTGGCTCTATATCTCACCTGTGCTTTCCACAAGCTGTTTCATGGCAACTTCAAGAGGTTTAAAACAAAAAAATAAAACTAGATATCTTCACTGCTCTGCTGGAGACCTACAGTCACTGCCCCTGTCAGCTCCACATCACAGTCTAACATGGTCCAAGTTCAAACTTAGTAACGATATCACTGTAAATGAACGGTATTTGTAATGAAGACAATGGTATCAGAACATCTTTGAACAGTTTTGTTTTAAAGAAATGATAATAAGTTTATCTTGTAAGATAAATGAATCCATTCTAATATGAAAACGCTCCTTGTTATCTCAAGATCACTGCATTTAATAAACTAATTGCACCTGGCCGAGGCTTTCAGAGCCGTTTTGTCTCGATTCAAACTTTTGTCCTGTTTTTTTTGTGATAGTTCATCAGTGAGATGCAGAAATGGAGGTCGTTGTCGCTGCTGACGCTTCACAGGGCCTCTGTCTGTAGGAAGATCTCAGACTTTGGTGAAACGGGCCTCGGCTCTGTTGTGGAGGTGAGTGGGTGGAGGTTAAAGGGGAGGTGTTTTATGTGTGTGTGTTTGTGTGTGTTGACAGTGCTGGCAGACGGTGTTCAGCTGCAGACTGTGGACTCTCAGTAAACACTGGCAGTTAGTCATTAACACACCAGAAACAGATCAAACCATCGTCTCCGTCCGCGGCTTCCATTCTTCACACGTAAGTACAAAAACTCTCCTCCGTCTCTGAAATCCGCCCGTTCTTTTGTGTCTTGGTTTCGGTGATGACGTGATGGTTTTGATGGAGGTGGTCTCGGCTTCGCTCCGGGCTCTGCAGCCCCTGACGTTCAGGTGGTGGGGTCAAAGGTCGTGGGGGTTCAAACAGGGATCGTCTCCTGCTGTGTGTGTGTGTGTGTGTGTGGAGGCTTCTGTGTTTTCAGCTGCAGAGGATCAATACGGTCGAAATGTTTCACAGAAGCTGCTGAGTGATTACTTCAAACGTTCACTGAGAACAGAATTGACACATTTTGTCTTCGGTCTCGTCTCCAGCTGTTCCAGAGTTCATCTTTTGATCCCGCGGTCATTTGGTAAGTCACATTCACCGTCGTGTAGATGTGGATTATGAATATTAATGTTTGTGTCAGTGTTTCTGAAACGCCGTGTGTCTGCTCACGTCTCATTGGCTGCAGGTTTGACCGAGGTCATGTCCCGCCTCGTGCTCTGTGTGTCCGTCACCGTTGCTCTGTGGTCGGCGTCAGTGCTCAGTCTGTCAGGTGGGTGTGCTGAACGAACGGACTTGTACTGAAATACTGTTGATCCCTTTGGCAGAGCTCTGCAGCTGCTCCTCACCTCTGCTGCAGGATACATCAGCTGCTACAAGCTAACACATCTCTGACCGACACGTTATTATGGATCCCACCGGACTTCTCGTAAGACTTGGCCTCTGATTGGCTTGTGGCTATTGTTGCATTATGGTGAAGCCTTCGTGGCTTTGTGGTCCTGGTACTCCATGATAATTACATTTATCACATTTTATTGACGGGACAAGGTGAGAAAAGCAGTAAAGTTCAACTGATAGACTCCTTCCTGTCAAAAACCTGAATATATCTGGCTCTGGTGGTCCAGAACAGGAAGGGAGATCGGTGGGACCCGCGCCCACAGCCGAGTGACTGTTCTTGGCTGTCCTCCATTGTCCACACACCCCCGGGTGCCCTGTAGTCCACTGGACAACCAGAGGGGGGGGAGGTTATTGGGCCACAATGGTTTTATTGTTTTATCACACCACAAATGAGACTAGAATTAGCTTGCTTGCTATTTCCTCACTGTATGTTCAGTGGTTGTTTTTCTCTCGGTTTGTAAAAGAAACAGCCAGCAGCAGAGACGATGGAGCAGATTTTGAGTTCTAGTTTTCCCGGTAAACACCCCGACCACTTTGGCTGTCGCAGCTGCAGTGTCTCTGGGCTTGTTAGCTCTTCCTGTCAATCCCAGAGACACTCTCGCAGCGAAGAGCAGCTCCGGAGGATCACTGATCCCGAGAGGAGCAGCAGAAGAGACCGGGAGAGAGGCCCAAGAGGTCGGTGTGTTTCCTGGGGAGACTAATTTTTTTGTCTATCGTGGCTCTAAAACTACAGCGTGTCAACACAATGTTCATTCAACTGTTCTGGAGATTTTGTTCATATTTCACGATCTTCATCTTTTGTGTTTGAGATCTGCAGGACTTGACTGAAATACGACTGTTGAAAGTTAATCCCAGAAAAATAAGATCTAATTCACGACAGACAGTCTGCTGCATGAAGACGTCTTTCAGCTGTTGAATTCGTCCTCTTCGTCTTTTCTTCTGGCCGCTCAGTGTTCTCGGACGCTCCGAAGGCTCACATGCTGCTCCGCTCTCGCCGGGCCAACTCCTTCCTGGAGGAGCTGAAACCGGCTTCACTGGAGCGCGAATGTGTGGAGGAGAAATGTGACTTTGAAGAAGCCAGAGAGATTTTCCAAACCAGGGAAGCCACAGTGAGATGTTTTCTGTTTCTACCAGACAAAACTGCTTTACTGCATGTTGAGTTTCTCATTTCACTTTTTAAAGTTTCGTACAAATTATTTATATACATAACATTAATGTGGATTATTATTCTTTTCTCTTTCCAATTGCTTAGTTTAAAGGAGCACTCTGTAGTTTTGTGGAGTAAATGTTAATGAGAAGAGAATCAAACTCTTTGTTTTCATGACTGAATAAACAAACTGACCTTAAAGAACAACACAGTTTATATTGTTTATACTTTCTAGCTTCAAACAGTGTTCTGGGACCTTAATTTTGGTCTGAAGACAGCTTGTTTATTCGCTTATTGAAAAAGTTTGTATTATTCCTTCATTAATATTGTAAATATTAAAAATCTGAGTTTGAATTTCTTCTAAAAACTACATAATGTCCCTTTAAAAATGTACTTTTACTATTCACTGAAAGCAGAACTGATGACCTGTGTTGTCATAAAATCACAGTTGGAAGACGAACAAAATAATGCCTCTGAAACCTCCGATGTCTGTGATAGTTGTTCGCTGTGATCTGATTCTCTGGGTTGAACATGTGAATGAATCCTTGTTCTCATGATGAGTTTCATCACTGACTTTCTGTTTTTGTGTGTTTGCAGCTGGAGTTCTGGACGGTGTACACAGGTATGAAACTCTGAACCAGTAAACCTTTGCTCTCCTGCCTCTACATGTTTAAAACAAAGCATAAAAGACATGAATTAAATATATAAAATCTAAATGTTTAAACCGATTTTCCTAATAATGACGACGTTGTTGGACCTGCAGCTTCTTCAGTTTCAGCAGAGTAGACTCGGCATCGGTGCTTTGCTTCCTCTCACAGTTACCTGAGCGACCGATAATTAAATGTGTGGACACAAGAAAGCCACTTAAAGGATCAGTTCACCCAAAAATGAAAATTCAGCCATTTTTAAACACAGATTAATAATGGGACAGAGAAGATGATAGACTTTAAAAAATGTCCCAGTGAAACTGACTTTCTAGTTTGCTGCTGGAGTTTATCTTTTGTCAGCTGATGGAGGGAAACTTATTGGAAAATGTCAATTCAACATCTCTTCTGACGTTGGCATGAACATTAAGGGCATAAAATGTTTTTAAAAAATGAATTACAAAGCGACTATAACGTGGCAATGAGATTCAACTTCTCGTCTGTGTCTTGTCTGATGTCTCTGTCAGTCTCCAGCATGCGACTCTGCAGAGCACTGTGTGAAATGTATTGATGTTGAGCCGACT